>NC_083590.1:34361681-34501681 GCF_027579695.1 Neoarius graeffei | reverse complement strand
CAACAACGCTAACCACTACACCACCGTGCCTCCTGCCTTCAAAAATAATGATAGTAAATGTTTGTAAGTTAAAAATACTGTCCTGTGAAGAGCAGGAAATCGTATGAAATGACATCACAGTCAATATTTGGTCTCATGAAAATAACCTTTGCTTTAAAAATAGTACAATTTGTTCAGTTTTATTTATTAAGGAAATGTAGTGTCTTCCAGAACCGGTCAGTTCTTCTGGAGACTTTAACTCTCACACTTGGTTGTTCGCCTTCGCTGTGTTTTTGTCTGAAAAATGTCTCTGATGTAATACGATGCTTTCTTTGTTGATAAATTTTTCTCTAACATTTTAATTTTGTGCGAATTATCGGAAATCTAAAAGTCACTTTTTGTACTGACTCGATGATGTCGAAGCCATAAAATAAAGATCTATAACAAGGTTTGTACTTAATAATAATAATAATAATAATAATAACAGGCCTAGAAATTCATATATTTTTTTCACCAGCCAGCCGGACTAGTTCCCTTCCAAAGTAACTCGCCAAAC
Source organism: Neoarius graeffei (assembly GCF_027579695.1). Taxonomy (NCBI): domain Eukaryota; kingdom Metazoa; phylum Chordata; class Actinopteri; order Siluriformes; family Ariidae; genus Neoarius; species Neoarius graeffei. The sequence continues at coordinate 34,501,146 of NC_083590.1, read as the reverse complement.
AGAAAATCAACTCGCCAAAATTTGTTCATGTATGAATTTTACTTCTGTCAAAAATAACACGGAGAGTAGTTACCATTGTTCATGACTAATGTGCATTTATTTCAAGACCCGAGTATTTTGATACTGTTGTTAAATACATAAATGAGAACAACACAGAGCACCATAATATAATATCAACAAATAATAATATATTGGAAAACTTGGCAACTTGGTGTACGAGTATTGAAAACAAATATATTAGTGCATCTCAAAAAATTAGAATAGCATGAAAAAGTTCCTTTTTTCATAATTTAATTCAAAAAGGTAAACTTTCATATATTCTATATTCATTACATGTAAAGTGAAATATTTAAAGCCTTTTTTGTTTTCATTTTGATGATTATGGCTTATAGCTCATGAAAATCAGAAATCCAGTATCTCAAATTATTAGAATATTCCCTAAGATCAATCAAAAAAAGGATTTACAATACAGAAATGTCCAACTTCTGAAAAGTATATTCATTTATACACTCAATACTTGGTTGGGGCTCCTTTACCATGAATTACTGTATCAATGCGGTGTGGCATGGAGGTGATCAGTCTGTGGCACTGTTGAGGTGTTATTGAAGCCCAGGTTGCTTTGATAGTGGCCTTCAGCGTATCTGTATTTTTGGGTCGGGTGTTTCTTATCTTCCTCTTGACAATACCCCGTAGATTCTCTATGGGGTTCAGGTCAGGCAAGTTGGCTGGCCAATCAAACACAGTAATATCATGGTCAGCAAACCATTTGGTAGTAGTTTTGGCACTGTGGGTAGGTGCTAAGTCCTGCTGGAAAAGGAAATCAGCATCTCCAAAAAGCTCGTCAGCAGATGGAAGCATGAAGTGCTCTAAAATCTCCTGGTAGATGGCTGTGTTGACTTTGGACTTGATAAAATACATTGGACCAACACCAGCAGATGACATGGCACCCCAAATCATCACAGACTGTGGAAACTTCACACTGGGCTTCAAACACCTTGGATTCTGTGCCTCTCCACTCTTCCTCCAGACTCTAGAACCGTGATTTCCAAATTAAATGCAAAATGTACTTTCATCTGAAAAGAGGACTTTGGACAACTGAGCAACAGTCCATTTCTTTCTCTCCTTAGCCCAGATAAGACACTTCTGACATTGTCTCTGGCTCAGGAGTAGCTTGATATTAGGAATGCAAAAGTTGTATCCCCTTTCTTGAAGATGTCTGTTCGTGATGGGTCTTGATACACTGACACCAGCCTCAGTCCACTCCTTGTGAAGCTCTCCCAAGTTCTTGAATCAACTTTTCTTGACAATCCTCTCAAGACTGCGGCCATCCCTGTTGCTTGTGCACCTTTTCCAGCCACCCTTTTCAGCAATGACCTTTTGTGGCTTACCCTCCTTGTGGAGGGCATCAGTGATCATCTTCTGGACAACAGTCAAGTCAGTAGTCTTCCCCATGATTGTGGTTGTGTGTACTGAACTAGACCGAGAGATACACTGTGTTCATACTGTTTTACTCAAACTCGAAATGAAATATTCTAATATTTTGAGATGTTTTTTTTTATGTTTTTGTACTGTATGCCATACTGATTAAAATTAAAATAGAAAAATGCTTGAAACATTTTAGTTTATGTGTAATGAGTCTATAATATATAACATTTTCACTTTCTTAAATAACTGATGGAAAATATTGAACTTTTTCACAATATTCTAATTTTTTGAGATGCACTTGTACTTACTATCATGACTATAGCACCCAAAATATGTCCAACATGCTTTTTGTATTTAACCATTTATGAGAGAGAAAGCATTAGGAGCTTCATATTGACTAGGAATCAACTTGAAAAAAATTAATTATTCCATAAAAATCGTATCGCAGCCAAGGCCTACCCTGCTCCCACGTTTGCTTATAAGTCCTTTGTCGTTTCTCCTTCTCGTACGCTTTATCGGTGGCCTTTTTCTCCTCTTCAGACCGAGGTCACTTTGTCCCCTTCTCTGGCAGTTTCTGTACACCTTTCAGAAAATTCCACATCGCAACGTAGCTTTGGCAGATGTAGATGTAAACAACAACAAAAACGCGTGTTTAAATGGGCGATAATGTGGCCACATCTATTGAATTTGATAACGTGATTACCGCGATATTCAACGAGATGCGTTATACGCATGCGCAGTAGTGAAAAAACCGACAGCCTGACTTGTACACGGTATGATTCGGAATTCTTCGGTATTTTCCATCCTGCCGATAAACACATCGATTAACACAGACGCAGCACGCGCTTAATATGTGGCAGCTTTAGTTGACGGTGTGTCTGAATCTTCGCTTCATATATATTTTTTATTTTCAACTAGCCAGCCGGGCTGCCGAGTGACAGGAATTACCCGCCAAATGACAAATTAAGTCGCCTCGGGCGACCGGACCACCGCGAATTTCGAGCCGTGAATAATAATAATAATTTTCCACAGTACTATACCTTAAATTATTTTCAAAGGTTTCTACAGGTATCCTTGATGCACTATTTTGGTTATTATTTTGTCGTCATCTAGTCTGTAACAGCACAAAATCAAACATTCAGTGCAAGAATAAAATCACTGAGTCGTCTTAGTCATAATGAGGAGCACCATTTGTAAGGAAAGGGCACTATTTGAGATTGCGAAATGCTCACTATTTGAAGTGAGGATACAAAGGTAGTACGGTATATGTCGCGTGTCAAGGATCACCTCACATAAAGGGAGGAGAAATAACATCGTACAAACACTTTTACACTTCGACAGGTACGGATATATGATAAATAACTATGACTAAAGTTATTTGTATTTACATGTTTCTGCGTGTGCGCTCTGAGCTCTGTGTGGTTGTGAAACTGACCCGACGTGCCACATTAGTTACATTCCTTCACTGTTCACGACACTACAGGACCTGTCGAGCCTGACAGAGTTATACACAGAGACGCTGGAGCTTGTGTAAATAGCACTTTGGCTCCGATTCAAGGCTCCAACCTTACAAACTAGTATAGCTCTTTACACTATGGGAAGAAAAAACAAAACAAAACATGCACTTGTTTGTATCTTTGACTTGGAAATGTTGATAAAGAGTAGCTTTAAAAAGCTTTCGGGGCATAATTGGAAAGTAATACACGATACGCACTAGGGGTGGGTATTGCCAAGGACCTCACGATACGATACGCATCACGATACTTGAGTCACGATATGATATGCATCACGATACTTGAGTCATGATACGATATTGCGATATCAAATTTTTGCGATATATTGCGATATTCTACATAGTTCACTGAAAAATGTAAACTGCATTATGCATCTTAAAATCCGAGTTGTATGTACATCAGATGATAGTGATAATTCATGGGACAAACTGAGTCAAAACAATGTAATTCAAATTATCCATGCCATTTTATTGTAACTATACAAGCGCAAGTGTAGTAGGTTCCCTATGGGCGGGTGGAGCACAGAGGACGGCAGGACAGAGATCAGGATTCAACTGAGGCTTTATTGCCACACTTTTCAGTAGACAATTTCAAACAGCAATCAGAGACAGAGACAAACACACACACACTGTAGTCTCGTCCGGGGAAGCTCTCTCTCTGCTCTCCCTCTGCCTCCTTAAATAGGGCGCGGTTACTGGGAAGACACACAAACACAGGTTAATTGCCGTCAGGTGTAGTGATTCTGCCACTCACCTTCCCTGACTCCGCCCTCCTGTCACAGACCGGCACTTGACCACGCCCCCGCTGCCACATACCCCCACCGCCCGACTCAGGCCGGGCGGCCGTCCGGCCTGCAGCCGACTCCCCCCCCCCCCCCCCCCCACCTTGACGGGAGAGGAAGTCCACCATGACCATCTGCGCCCCCGGCCTGTGGACCACCTTGAAATTGAAGGGTTGGAGTGCTAGATACCAACGGGTGATCCGCGCGTTGGCATCTTTCATGCGGTGGAGCCACTGGAGGGGCACGTGGTCCAAACAGAGGGTGAAAGGGCGCCCCAGCAGGTAGTAACGGAGGGCGAGGACCGCCCACTTGATCGCTAGACATTCTTTTTCTATGGTGCTGTAGCGCCCCTCACGCACCGACAGCTTCCTGCTGATGTACAGGATGGGGCGGTCCTCCCCCTCCACCTCCTGGGACAACACCGCCCCCAGCCCTCTGTCCGACGCGTCGGTCTGCAGCACAAAAGGGAGAGAGAAGTCAGGGGAGTGTAATAGTGGCCCCCCACACAGTGCAGCCTTTACCTCAGAGAAAGCCCGCTGGCACTGCTCCGTCCACTGGACCGGATCTGGTGCCCCCTTTTTAGTGAGATCAGTCAGCGGACTGGTGACGTCCGAATAATTAGGTATAAACCTACGATAGTAGCCAGCCAGCCCCAGGAACTGTCTCACTCCCTTTTTGGTCTTGGGCCTCGGGTAGGCCGCAATTGCTGCTGTCTTGTTAATTTGGGGATGCACCTGCCCGTTGCCCAAGTGGAAGCCCAGATACCGTACTTCCACCCGCCCAATCGCACACTTCTTCGGGTTGGCAGTGAGACCCGCTCGCCTCAGCGACCTAAGGACTGCCCTCAGGTGTTGTAAGTGCCGCTGCCAGTCGTTACTATAAATGATTATATCATCCAGGTATGCGGCCGCATAGGTGGCGTGGGGGCGGAGGACCCTGTCCATCAGCCGCTGAAACGTAGCAGGCGCCCCAAACAGCCCAAAAGGAAGTGTGACGAATTGGTGCAAGCCAAACGGTGTGGAAAAGGCCGTTTTTTCCCGGGATAATGGAGTCAAGGGGATCTGCCAGTATCCCTTCGTCAAATCCAGTGTCGAATAAAAGCGAGCCGTGCCTAGTCGATCGAGCAGCTCGTCAATACGAGGCATTGGGTACGCGTCGAATTTAGACACCGCGTTGACTTTTCTATAGTCCACACAGAACCGGACTGACCCGTCGGCCTTGGGTACCAAGACCACTGGGCTGCTCCAGTCACTGTGAGACTCCTCGACAATGCCCATTTCGAGCATGGTCTGAAGTTCTTCCCGAACCACCTTTTTTTGTGTTCGGGTAGTCTGTAAGGGCGGCTACGCACTACCACCCCCGGGGGCGTCTCTATGTGGTGCTCTATGAGGTTAGTGCGACCGGGCAGGGGCGAGAACACATCCGAAAACTCGGTCTGCAACTGGGCGACCTCCGTGAGTTGGGTTGGGGAGAGGTGGTCTCCACAGGGGACCGGAGAGGTACGTGATGCCAATGTCCCTTTTTGAACCTCCAGCCCCAGCTCCGCCTTTTCCGGAACTACTGACACCAACGCCACGGGGACCTCCTCGTTCCAGAGTTTAAGCAGATTGAGGTGGTAAATCTGTAGCGCCCCACCCCTGTCCATTCGCCTCACCTCATAGTCGACGTCCCCGACTCGCCGTGTGACCTCAAAGGGTCCTTGCCACTTGGCGATCAATTTGGAGCTCGACGTGGGCAACAGTACGAGTACCTTATCTCCTGGAGTGAACTCTCTATGGCGCGTACCCTTGTTGTACAGGCGGGCTTGCCGTTCCTGGGCCTGCCGCAAATTCTCCTGAGTTAGGTGGGTGAGCGTGTGGAGTTTTGCACGCAGGTCCATAACGTACTGAATTTCGTTTTTACTTTGTAAAGGTCCCTCCTCCCAATTTTCGCTCAGCACATCTAGGATGCCGCGTGGCTTACGCCCATATAATAATTCGAATGGGGAGAACCCCGTGGAGGCTTGGGGGACCTCTCGCACTGAGAACAGCAAGGGTTCGAGCCACTTATCCCAATTACGTGCGTCCTCACTCACGAATTTTTTAATAATATTTTTGAGGGTGCGGTTGAACCGTTCTACTAAACCGTCCGTTTGTGGGTGATACACACTGGTGCGGATTGGCTTAATCCCCAACAACCCATATAGTTCGTTCAGTGTACGTGACATAAACGAGGTGCCTTGATCAGTCAGAATCTCTTTCGGGATTCCAACTCGGGAGATGACGCGGAAGAGTGCCTCTGCAATACTGCGTGCTGAGATATTGCGCAGAGGCACTGCTTCCGGGTATCGCGTTGCAGAGTCCACCAGAACTAATATAAAGTGGTACCCTCGTGCTGACCGATCTAATGGCCCGACGAGATCCATCCCAATTCTCTCAAACAGGGTCTCGATTAACGGTAGAGGGCACAAAGGTGCTTTTGGAATGGCCGCTGGATTTACTAACTGTCATTCGCGGCATGCCGTACACCACCTACGGACATCGCCGCGAATCCCTGGCCAATAGAATCGGGCCATTATTCGGGCTAGTGTTTTATCCTGCCCCAAGTGTCCAGCCATGGGATTAAAATGAGCCGCCTGGAATACCAATTCCCGGCGGCTCTTCGGAATTAAAAGCTGCGTGACTCGCTCTTTAGTTTGAGTGTCCTGCGTCACTCAGTATAATCTATCCTTCATAATCGCGAAGTAGGGGAAGGACGGGGTGGCGTTCGGCTGGAGCGTTTGACCATCGATTACTCTCACTTGGTCAAACGCATGCTGCAGAGTCTCGTCTCGCGACTGCTCTAATGGGAAATCCGCGAGGGATTCCCCAATAGAGAGAGGAGGAGCCGGCGGCTCCTCACTCTGACGCGGAGATGACCTAGATGGCTCTGTGACAGCTGCTCCCACCAAAGCGACACCGGGACCTCCCCCTGTCAAATGGCAGGACCCACTCTCTACTAGGCGCGTCATTAAACCCTGAAATCCTGGCCAATCAGTCCCCAAAATTAAAGCGTGGGTAAGGCGAGGATTAACCGCCGCCTTCACTATAAATTTTTCCCCTCTGAAAATAATGTGGACCAACACCAAAGGGTAGCGGTGAACATCCCCGTGCACACACAACACCTTCACCCCTTGTGCTCCCCCCAATGCCTCGTTTTGAACCAGGCTTTGGCGAATTGAGGTCTGATTACAATCAGAATCCACCAACGCCTGATATGTAGCCCCTTGGATACTCACCGGTATGCGATACGCTCCGGCCCGATCGAGGGCGACCTCTGGCGCGTCGGGGATCCGAACCACCGCGCCCACTTCCATTGCTGTGCACTGCTGTTGAAGGTGGCCCGGCTCCCCGCAGCGCCAGTAAACCGGCCCGGGCTTTCCCTCTGCACCGGTGATCTGGGGCTCACTCACCTGAGGTGGGGGAGAGACAGACACAGAAGGGAGAAACGGGAGGGCACCGCGGGTGCGGCGGGCCGGCTGGGGTGGTGCCGGCCCCCGCCTCCGCGGTGGGGGAATGGGGCGAGGACGGGACACAGGAGGAGGGGGAGAGAGAGAGAGAGAGAGAGAGAGACGAGGAGAGAAGAGAAGATGCCATCTGCTGTCCTGCCGCCGGGACAGCCGCCAGATGATCCTCCGCCAGCTCGACTGCCTGATCCAGCGACGCCGGGCGGTGGCACTGGACCCACTCCGCGGTTCCGGCTGGTAAGCGGGCGATGAACTGTTCCAGTACCAACTGGTCGACGATTCCCTCGGCGTCGCGATCGTTGGCCCTCAACCACTGCCAGCAGGCGTCCCGGAGCTGCTGGCTGAACGCAAACAGCCAGCCGACTTCCTCCAATCGCAGTGCACGGAAGCGCTGGCGCTGTTGTTCCGGTGTGCACCCCACGCGCTGGAGGACGGCCCGGCGGAGGTCCGTGTAGGCCGGTCGGCGGGGAGCTGTAGCGCGGCCACCTGTGCCTCTCCCATTAGCAGGGGGAGGAGGCGCGCCGCGTGCTGCTCCATCGGCCACCCCGAGGCTTTGGCGACCTGTTCGAACAACTTGAGGAACGCCTCGGGGTTGTCCTGCGGGCCCATCTTGGTGACAGTGAGGGGAGACGGGCCCGCGGCCGGAGCGCTGGTGGACCCTGCCGACACGAGGAGATGCCGGAACGCCTCGCAGTCTTCCTGCTGGGCCAGCACCAGGGCTTCGAAGCGCCGCTCTTGTTCCTTTCGGAGTGTGACGAGCGCCTGGTGCTGGCTTTGCTGAGCCGTGGCGAGGGCGTGGACCAGGTCGGCGAACGGGGAGGATTCCATGGGGCTGCTGGGTTGGTGCTCCACTGTCCCGGGTTTCGGCACCACTGTAGTAAGTTCCCTATGGGCGGGTGGAGCACAGAGGACGGCAGGACAGAGATCAGGATTCAACTGAGGCTTTACTGCCACACTTTTCAGTAGACAATTTCAAACAGCAATCAGAGACAGAGACAAACACACACACACTGTAGTCTCGTCCGGGGAAGCTCTCTCTCTGCTCTCCCTCTGCCTCCTTAAATAGGGCGCGGTTACTGGGAAGACACACAAACACAGGTTAATTGCCGTCAGGTGTAGTGATTCTGCCACTCACCTTCCCTGACTCCGCCCTCCTGTCACAGACCGGCGCTTGACCACGCCCCCGCTGCCACAGCAAGTTACAACATATTTGCAGGAACAACACACTGTCTAGAACATGTTGAAAAGTGCAGTGTGCATCTTAGTCTCCCTGAGCACAATTATGAAACAAAGTGCAGTGTGGGTCAGTGTCCACACACTGAAACTGAATTGAAACCTCAGTGAATCATGTTTCTTCTGAACTTTGAGTAAATACTCAAAATAAAATGCAGTGTCTCACACACAGTAAAATTGAAAATGCAAAATAAAGTGCAGCTTCTTGCCTTTGGCCTTAAATGACAAAATTAAGTTCACAGTTACAGTAAGTCACACATCACTGAAGTAGATGGGAGGACTTTGGCGCTGTCCAGTGTAGTTTGCTTCGGGTCTGGTTTTGGTGGCTCCGGCTGAGCTAATATGTCGGGGTGGTGTCATGCTAAGTAAGTTTGCAAGTTTGTTGTGTTACCTGAATATCTAATTGGAGCGAAACAGGTTTTGCAAAGTGCGTACTCTTTGTCCAGTTCACTGTTTTTTTTCTCCTTTCCTTTGGAATCCAAAGTGCCTCCAAACATCTGCCTTAAAGTTCGGCAGCGTCTCTAGGTTTACGTTAACAGCCATGCTTGCTTGTTTTTTTTCCTCACTGCAACCACTGGGAAAAAAAGAGAAGACGAAGAGTGCCTTGCAGTGAGGTAGCGGCACAGCGACACCTTGCGGAGCGGAGGTGCGGAAATCGTACTGGATTTACAACCCGTCTGAAACATGATTTATTATTTGAAAAAATATCGATATTCAAATTTTGAGTATCGATATTGAATCGGAAGACAAAGTATCGCGATATATCGCCGTATCGATATTTTTGCCCACCCCTAAACGCACTATGCCGTCGACCAAAAATGGATTAAAAAATAATGAAAAGAAATGTTTCAACATGAAAAAAATACTATAAACAGTAATCAGTAAGCCATAATAAATGAAACAAAGCCAATATTTGGTGTGAGACAAATCGACCCTTTGCTTAAAAAAAAAAAACAGTAGTCTGAGGTACAGTGAGTGCAGTTTTATGTGGAAATGAGCTGTAGGTTTTACTGAGCATCTTACAGAACCAGCCACAGTTCTTCTGGACACTTTGACTGTCACACTCGCTTCTTCATTTTGCACCAAAACCCTTCATTATGTTTTCTTTTTTAATCTGCAAAGTGATCGGCGGCACGGTGGTGTAGTGGTTAGCGCTGTCGCCTCACAGCAAGAAGGTCCTGGGTTCGAGCCCCGGGGCCGGCGAGGGCCTTTCTGTGTGGAGTTTGCATGTTCTCCCCGTGTCCGCGTGGGTTTCCTCCAGGTGCTCCGGTTTCCCCCACAGTCCAAAGACATGCAGGTTAGGTTAACTGGTGACTCTAAATTGACCGTATGTGTGAACGTGAGTGTGAATGTTTGTCTGTGTCTATGTGTCAGCCCTGTGATGACCTGGCGACTTGTCCAGGGTGTACCCCGCCTTTCGCCCGTAGTCAGCTGGGATAGGCTCCAGCTTGCCTGCGACCCTGTAGAAGGATAAAGCGGCTAGAGATAATGAATGAATGAATGAATCTGCAAAGTGCTCTCTTATGTAATATGCAGCTCAGATACAAACTTTTTTCCCCGTAACATTTAATTTTGTGCTGGAAAAAAAAATCAGAACATTTGAAATTCTAAAATGTTTTTGTAATGTTTTGACTCGATAATGTAGAAGTCATAAAATAGAAACCTATAACAAAGTTTATATGAAAAAAAATAGGGGGGCTAAGACTTTTGCACAGCTCTGTATGTATTTTGCTGGGTCTGTGTTCAAACACATGATCTGCCAGTTGGCGACTCCTGGTCTTAATGGGACGTCTAGAAAATATGTTAATATGCAGAAGAAAAGGTGTTTGTAATGCACACGTTGCAGAAGATACAGCAGATGGCATGAACATGACTTAAGAAGCCTATGACTTAAGTATGAATTTACAATGTTTAAGTTAATATAGAACCGGAACACTATAAATCAACAAGAAACGTCACGTGTTTGGTTCAGTTTCTCTAAAGGAAATGCACAATGTACAGTACACGACTGAAGCGACTTCATTCATACAGTATAATATTAAATACAGTCCAATATCATCTCCTTCATTTGTATAAATCTGTATTCATTTCTCACTTCAGGTTTTTCTCATAAATGTTATGCTTGCGACAGGAATTAATTAAAAAAAAAAAAGATTTTTACCTGAAAATAAAAAGGACAAATAATACACACATTAACCTGATCTCCATCTCTTATTTGTACAAACATCTTCCTTCAGTACAACTCACAATCACGCACAGACCTTCTGTGTTTCTATTTCCATAAATATTGTTCATATGAAATGACCTGAATCAATGGACATGAACGGATAAAAAAGCTGGGACACACCTGCTCCAAGATGGCTTTAAAACAAAAAAAAACTAATTACGGAGTCCACCAGGGGGCGAGGTATTGTTTTTGGTCAGGTTTCTTTGTTTGGTTGTTTGTCTCTCATCTCATCTCATCTCATTATCTGTAGCCGCTTTATCCTGTTCTACAGGGTCGCAGGCAAGCTGGAGCCTATCCCAGCTGACTACGGGCGAAAGGCGGGGTACATCCTGGACAAGTCACCAGGTCATCACAGGGCTGACACATAGACACAGACAACCATTCACACTCACATTCACACCTACGGTCAATTTAGAGTCACCAGTTAACCTAACCTGCATGTCTTTGGACTGTGGGGGAAACCGGAGCACCCGGAGGAAACCCACGCGGACACGGGGAGAACATGCAAACTCCACACAGAAAGGCCCTCGCCGGCCACGGGGCTCGAACCCGGACCTTCTTGCTGTGAGGCGACAGCGCTAAATGTAGAAGTCATAAAACAGAAATCTATAATGAAGTTTGTATGAAAAAAAATTAGAGTGCTTAAGACTTTTATACAGTACTGTATAAATATATATACTTAATGTATAAAAGCTACCACTCCATACAGCAACAGGAGCCACACTACACTTTAGCACCCTGTTTTTTTTTTTTTTCTGAGAATGTAACACAATGTCGACAATCAACAGCATTTTCTTCTGTAATGTGCATTTTGGACACCGCCTCGTCGAGTCAGAGTGAGCGGAAGTGTTTGTTTAGCTACCTGATTTATCTTTATCTACTGTAAGCACCCACGCTTGAGATAATGCTAAACGCAGACATAGGCTCCTGATATTTCCCCAGCGTGTACGGTGTGTATGTGTTATGGGCTCTGAGAGCCACAAATCACACAAGTGTCAACACTCACTCGCTAGCTGTCCGTCCAGATTAAGACCAGACCGCACTTCGATCACAGTGGTAATGTTGCTGACAGTAAACTTGTCACTCATGTACAGTAAGTCAGCATAGACGTTATGGAGGAGTGTAATATCATTTATGTCTCATGGCTGACATTTACTAATGTTAATAAGTCCAGCGACCGTCATTTATATTTAATATAGCTAACATAGTACAACCATTTAATTCTCTACTGTATACATATGCACTCAGTTATAGTGATTTATAGTTATTTATCACTGTTGGACATGATAAGCTGACATTTTTAAAAATATATTCTTCCTCAAGGGTGGCACGGTGGTGTAGTGGTTAGCACTGTCGCCTCACAGAAAGAAGGTCCGGGTTCGAGCCCAGCAGCTGGCGAGGGTCTTTCTGTGCGGAGTTTGCATGTTCTCCCCGTGTCCGCATGGGTTTCCTCCGGGTGCTCCAGTTTCCCCCACAGTCCAAAGACATGCAGGTTAGGTTAACTGGTGACTCTAAATTGAGCGTAGGTGTGAATGTGAGTGTGAATGGTTGTCTGTATCTATGTGTCAGCCCTGTGATGACCTGGCGACTTGTCCAGGGTGTACCCCGCCTTTCGCCCGTAGTCAGCTGGGATAGGCTCCAGCTTGCCTGCGACCCTGTAGAAGGATAAAGCGGCTAGAGATAATGAGATGAGATGAGGTGAGATGTGAATAATCTCATTATGTGTTTGACGGCTTTTAGATACTTTACATCTTCACGTATTTTTCACTTCTTTATTTTTTTCAAAACGGTTCATTTATTTTCACATTTATTGATGAATATATACACTCGCCGGCCACTTTAATAGGAACTTGTTCTTGATTCTAAGACTGCTGTTCATGACTGACAGGATTGGAACCCAATGTGCTCTTCTGTTTGCTGTTGCCTGCTGAGATGCTTTTCTGCTCAGCACGGTTGTAAAGAGTTGCTATGAGTTACTATATCCTTCCTGGCCAAAAAGCTCGAACCAATCTGGCCGTTCTCCTCTGACCTCTTTGATCAACAAGGCGTTTGTTTCCACCCACAGAACCGTCACTTACTCACTCACTCAATGTTTTTTGTTTTTCGCACCATTCTGTCTGTGTAAACTCTAGAGACTGTTGTGTGTGTGGAAACCCCAGGAGAAGATCAGCACTTTCTGAAATACTCAAACCCAGGATATCAAATCTGGCTCAAACCAGCACCCACGCCACAGTGAAAGAAAGTCACACTTTGCGATCACAATTTTTCCCGTTCTGATGTTTGAACATTGTGAACATTCATAAACTGAAGCTCTTGATTTGGATCTGCATGATTTGATGCATTGCGCTGCTGTCAATGGATTGGCTGATTACAGAACGGCATAAAACAGAACAGCAGATGAATGTATGGGTGTTCCTAATAAAGTGGCCAGGCAGTGTATTATGCACATGATGTTGCATGAGTAATTTCAGTGCATTATATGTGAAATGTATGTGATTTTTCAATAAGTGTATGTGTGTGTAAACATAGCACTGAATACTTTAAAAATGATATCTAAAATATATCTCTGGGTCTGTCTCAGAAACTGGGTACTGTGGGGGTCGCCCACTAAATATACTCGCAGTCAATAAACTATACGGTTTTGAATGGTGATGTTGGTTTTAATTTGAAATAAAATGATGAAAGAAGGGTGGCACGGTGGTGTAGTGGTTAGCGCTGTCGCCTCACAGCAAGAAGGTCCTGGGTTCGAGCCCTGGGGCCGGCGAGGGCCTTTCTGTGTGGAGTTTGCATGTTCTCCCCGTGTCCGTGTGGGTTTCCTCTGGGTGCTCCGGTTTCCCCCACAGTCCAAAGACATGCAGGTTAGGTTAACTGGTGACTCTAAATTGACCGTAGGTGTGAATGTGAGTGTGAATGGTTGTCTGTGTCTATGTGTCAGCCCTGTGATGACCTGGCGACTTGTCCAGGGTGTACCCCGCCTTTCGCCCGTAGTCAGCTGGGATAGGCTCCAGCTTGCCTGCGACCCTGTAGAAGGATAAAGCGGCTAGAGATAATGAGATGAGAGATGAGATGATGAAAGAAATAATACAGATAAAACTAAATCTCTGATGTGAATACTCTATTCAGAATTTGGCAAAAATTCTGCAAATTTGTGGAAAAATGGCGGCTTGATCTGGGACACGATAAATTTTTGACTACATCGCATTCCCTTAAAAAGGTTGTAGTCCACTGAAAAGTCTACAGTTATCACTAATTGTATTTTAAGTTGTAACTTTATCCACCTAAGGATTGGTGCGCTCACAGAATAATCATAACCGTAATAAAACATCACGCAAAATATTTGATCACCATTGTAACTCCATTTTCCGCAGACCCAAAACCAATACGATTGTGTGTTTTGATCTAAACGGAAAGCCTCAGGGTCAAAGTCACGACCTCACCAAAAGTAGGAACTTAAAACCACTATGCCATATAAACATTTAGTTATAAATCTGCAATTTTGTTTTTTAAAACGAAAGCTGAAAGTTAGGTATAGAATATGTTTCTTACAGAATATGTTACGATGGTAGCTGGTCTTGTATGAATTTCTGAGCTATAAAATGAGTTGTGGTCTATTTTTTACCGTAGCGTGTTATTTGTGTGCGGGGAAGGACACACATTAACAATTTGCACGTGTAGAATGGAATTTTCCACTCCAACAGTTAGAAGTTGATCGTGCTTCCATTTGCGGTCTTTCTGTTACGCGGGTGATCTGTTCGGACGTTATCACTGAAAAGGCGAGTTTTGACAGTTTTATTTTGTTTTAGTCTTGCAGTATAAGGCAATAGAATGTTTCTTTTTCATCTTACTTTCATATTTCGTAGCGTGTATTCAATATTTTCACTCCTCTGTGAAGGAGGGGCTTTAATTCTTCATGATGTAGTTATTTTATATGTAAATCAATTTTACAAAAGCATTTGAATTGTAATCAAAAATATTTTCCACAGTGGAGGCCAGATAAAGCAAGATGCTATCTTTATTCTTATTAAACATCACAAAAGAAACATTGAGTGTTAGGTAAGTGCAAAAAAAAAAAAGTAAAATTAGAAAATTTATTTTTTGACCATAATGTCCCAAATGAGAGACCGGTTTCTGAGACGGACCCATATATGAATGAGAGAGAGAGCAACCGGTTTGACCTTTTATATAAATCCTCACAAGGATAAGACGACAATCTTAAATATCTAAAAACAAAAAAAGGGTGATTCCTTCGTTTATCAGTCCTATCATCATCATTTCACAGCTTATTATAGCACATGTAAGACACACTGTATATCTTGGTTAAGCAATCGAGAGTGATTAAATCCTATTAAACCTTCTCATACCCCATCGCTTTGACCAATTATGCCACCAAAGTAGCCTTTATTAGCATCTCAATGGATTAGAAAATCATTGGCATTAGAGTCGAGTGGTAAATTGCTGTGATAAAGCCTTGCTTGAATTTGTCAGTCGTGTAATGAACTGGAATAAGTTAATGCTGATCAGGGTTTTCAGTCCTCCGTATTCTCCTTCAACAGTCTTTGTGTTAACGCATCGCGAGCCTCTCTTTCATGTATTAATAAGAACCGGGCGTTGATTCGAACAGGTTCTTATCAGGGTCATTGAAACCTATTTACTTATTTATTTGCGATAAAAAGAAACCATCAGGTTATGAATGAAGAGAGATTCAGCATTGTTCAGATCTTAATGAGGAACGATCAGAAGGAGATGGAGGAGGAGGAGGAGATGCGCTGGAGCTAAATGCACTGCAGTTTCACACTCGGTATTCAGGATGTGTGGGGCAGAAGGGTTTGAGCTGCTTCTTTGGCTAATTCTTTTTTTTTTTCGGCAAATTTTGTGCAATGCGGCAAAGTTACACACCCACAGTCTCATGATGTAGGTATCCGGTCATTTAGCACAAGACATTTTGCATAAATCTAAAGTCATTTCGCACAAGTTCTAAGAACATTTAATCTTTATTTTAAAGGTAGACTGCCTTTCAGATTTTTTAAGTGTAGGTCATAAAAATAATTTTCTCCGACACCTAATTATTTTTGTTTAGTGGACCGAAAGCTACTGAATTCGAATCACAGACTTCCAATTTTATTATTTTTTTAAACAGAACAATTAATGAATTTAGGGCCATGTGGCCTTAAATTCTTCGCTATTTTTTTCCTGCTTCACCATGACGCAATACAAGATACTATGTCATGCATGATTGTGGTGGGCTTTTCCTGTTCGCGCAAAGCATTGTGGGATACAAATTTGAAACAGGAGAGAAAAATATTCTGTAATATGAGAAAAATATCAGGTCATTCTGTGGCTGGGAAGTTATTTAATTTGAGGGGATTAAAGCAAATAATGTGCATGAAATCGCTCGCTTCTTCGCGCAGTCAAGCAGACAGAGGAAGTCTGTCTGTGCATGCATGGGTTTACCTTTGAGCGTGCACTGACAGTTCCATCATTCTGTCGCTAAACGAACAGCTGATCACACCGAGATGCTCGCTGACCGCCGATATTTATTAGTTTGGTCCTTCGTATATAACATAACGTCTTTTCTTCTCGCTTTCTTTCCGTTACAGTAGTCGGTTTTTCACGTTTCATTCGCACACTCACGTCCTCCATTTTTCTCTCCTGTTTCAAATTTGTATCTCACAATGCGTTGCGCGAACGGGGAAAGCCCACCACGTCATGCATGACATAGTATCTTGTATTGACTCATGGTGAAGCAGGAAAAAATAGCAGAGAGTTTAAAGCCACATGGCCCTAAATTCATTAATTGTACTATTTTTTAAAAAACGAATAAAATTGGAAGTCTGTGATTCGAATTCGGTAGCTTTCTGTCCACTAAAGAAAAATAACTGGGTGTCGGGGAAAATTCTTTTTATGACCTAAACGTGAAAAATCTGAAAGGCGGTCTAGCTTTAAATGGTTCGAATACAGACATGTCGATCTGCCTGTCTTTCACTGTGTCTAAACTAAAACCTTTTACCTTCATAATCTGTCAAATGATCTTAAATCAGCCCAAATGAAAGAGCACGTGAGGCGCTCTCAGAAAGTAGTACTCCGTATATCATGCTCGTTTTATCCCACGATAACGTTTGAGGAGATTAGAGTGAGATTTTAGTGCCTCGCATTCCCTTTGTCTGTGTGATCGGTGGCAATTAGGCTCTTTTCTGCTCTCCCTGCTGCAGGCTTAAGCACCTTTGAGCAGGACTTGAAAGGTCATTAGCGCTGCTTGCATGCCGAGTTAATTTTGCAGGCACGACAGCTGAAGGGGACACAGAAAAAGCTGTGCGACGACTTTGAAACAAGCTGGGGCTGTGGGATGCCAAGCGGCAGAAGACAGGAATGATTACGGACTGCTTTTTGTTTTGTTTTTTTAATGCGAGGCAAAGGAATGATGTGGATGATGGACATCGTGGTGCTTTATCCGATAATTAGCAGCAGGATGTGTTCACGTGCTCGATTTCCATACACGGGGTTTTTCACACTTTAAGATCAGACACGTCCGAACCGCTCAGAGACAACGATCGGATCGGATACCTGCTGCATTTGAAACGCCACTGGAAAGAATTCCATGGATTAAAATGATCTTTTTATTTTTTTTTACGTATCTGTAGTTTGTTAATCACATCAGTCTCGCACCTGTTAGTGGTGAAAAGGGTGAACGATTCAGTCTGAGGTCATATACAGGTCACAGAGGGTTCAAGGGAAGGGGGAGCACGCTGCACACCACACTGTTATGCTGAGTGCGACTCCGAAATGGGAATTTGGTCCTCTTTCAAAAACGGACGCCTCTGTGTTGGTCTTTTATTCGCAACAATCTAACAGGCGAGCTGCGATCAGTGTTGTGTATTTGCCTCTTCAAAACCACAAGCAGTCATGTTGATCTGACAACACATCCTGAGACATCTATCTGAAAAGGAAGTTCGAGTTGAAGAGGTGTTTAGTTTTTTGTTTTTTTTCCCCAAACTCAGAGGAGTTTTGGTTGAAAACGCGAGGAGGTTCTGAGTCATACCTTGACATATAAAAATCTGTTTGACACAATTTATTATCCAGTGATTCGTTTCAAGCCGTATTCACTAACTACACTGAATTGAATGTACGGTGAAGGGTGAAAGGTGAAGAGTTCACGCTCATCCATGGCTCCTTGGAATTAATCAGAACTATACAGGGGTGTAGGCAGGTGATCGTGTTATTTTATTCCCTTACTCTCCAAACCTGATTATTCCTATATAACCGTTGTCAAATCATCTGATTAATTCCCGCTGTCTTTTTTTTTGTCTCTCTTGGAAACGACACAAAATGAATCAGGTGTTTATTTTTAGTTCATTCTTTTCTGTGAAAGGTTCAATCTGCACATCAGTGAAATGTATACAGACGGCAAGCGCTGAGAAAAATCTGGATCTAATTTGGTGTAGCTTTTCCATGAACTTTGCCTGTATGTTGCCTCTCTGATTGAATCCAGAGGGACACAGATGTGTGTGCGAGAGAGAGAGAGACAGAGAGAGAGAGAGGTGGAATTTTCTGCCAGTATTGAGCAACTGTTCAATGTTGTTTCAACAAGCGTTCCAAATAAAGACAACATCTGGGTGTAACACAGCTCTAATCAATCCAAAATCAGCTAACCTCCCTTAAACACCTCCTGCCAAGACAACAAACTCGGGAAAGTGCCCCCAGAGACGTACAGGAAACGCCTGTGGCTTCTCTTTCCCGCTCGCTGCTTTGTTTCGTTCTTCCTTCACACTTGCACAAGCTCAGCTCACTCCAAAACTGTCTGTCCTTTTTCCGTGTACTTTTACTCCCCGGTTTATTCTCGTTATAGTGTTTTGAACGAGGCTTCCATGGTGACGTCAGTGTGTTTAGATGTTTGGAAAAGTGAAGTAGCAGACGCAGGATGTGTTCCTAGATGGCCATTAGGAGAGGAAAGCAAATGACAAGCACACTAGCTTGAGACAGGTTTACACACACATACACACACACACACACACACACACATTTGTTTCACTATCCCTGTGAGGACCTTCCACTGATATAATTATTATTGCAGTTAATTAATGCTGTGTCTGCACCTCAACCTCACCCTAACCCTAACCTCAGTAATGAAAAGGAAACTTTGGCTGTTTTATTTATTTATTTATTTATTTTTGTTAAACACACACACACACACACACACACACACACAACAGCAATTTGCTTATGGGGACCATCCAAATGTCCCCACAAGGTCGAAATTGTCAGATCTTACTATCCTTGTGGAGACATTTGGTCTCCAGTAGTAAAAACACGTATACACACACACACACACACACACACACACACACACACACACACACACACAGCAGCAATTTGCTTATGGGGACCATCCAAATGTCCCCACAAGGTTGAAATTGTCAGATCTTACTATCCTTGTGGAGACATTTGGTCCCCAGTAGTATATAAAAACACGTCCGTCCGTCCCCACACACACACACACACACACACACACACACACACACACACACACACACACACACACACAAAGCAGCAATTTGCTTATGGGGACCATCCAAATGTCCCCACAAGGTCGAAATTGTCAGATCTTACTATCCTTGTGGAGACATTTGGTCCCCAGTAGTATATAAAAACACGTCCGTCCGTCCCCACACACACACACACACACACACACACACACACACACACACAAAGCAGCAATTTGCTTATGGGGACCATCCAAATGTCCCCACAAGGTCGAAATTGTCAGATCTTACTATCCTTGTGGAGACATTTGGTCCCCAGTAGTATATAAAAACACGTCCACACACACACACACACACAAACACACACACACACACACACACACACACACACACAACAGCAATTTGCTTATGGGGACCATCCAAATGTCCCCACAATGTTGAAATTATCAGCTCTTACTATCCTTGTGGGGACATTTGGTCCCCAGTAATATATCAGAACACGTACACACACACACACACACACACACACACAAAATTTAAAATCTAGTTGTTAAGCACAGCTGGTAATATTTCCATTTGTGTTTATTTCTGCGGCAAACAATTTATGGAAATAAAGCAGTTAACATTAAAAGTTAAATTAAATAAAAGAAAGTTAATAAACAATTGAAAATATAATAATAATAATAATAATAATAATAAAATTGTTAATTAAGTAATTAAATGGTGAACAATCTCATCAATTAGTAAAAATCTATCTATTAATTTCTATATTTATTTTAATGATTTATTTATTCATAAATAATTCAATTCAACTTTATTGTCATATGTACTGGAGACAGTGTGACACTGTCCAATAAAATTCTTTTTCTTTGAGTCCTCCAGCAACGTTACCTGGAAATGAATGAATAAATAATTTAAAAACAAGGATACTTAAAAACAAGGCTAATTAAAATAGCTAATTAAATAACGACTAGCTGTTGAAGATGTAGAGCACAGAGAGATCATGCTCTCTTTGGAATTGTTACTGTATATTTTCTGTTATTTTTAATACCCTTTAAGTGTGTGTGTGTGTGTGTGTGTGTGTGTGTGTGTGTGTGTTGCATATTGAGGACCAGAACACACTTTTAACTGACAGAGTTAGTACATTTTTGGGAAATGAGGACATTTTTGGCTGGTCCTCACTTCTTCAAAGGGCTGTTTGAGGGTTAAGACTTTTTTAGTTTGAGTTTTCAGGTGAGAATGAGGTTTAGGTTCGGGTTAGGGTAAGGGGTTGGGGTTAGAGATCTAGCTATGGAGGTTAAGGTAAGGGACTAGGGAATGCATTATGTCAGTGAGTCTCCACAACGATAGAGGTACAAGTGTGTGTGTGTGTTAGTTACACAGCTCAGCCGTGCTGTTTTCAGTTTGCTTTCCCCCCCATTGAGAGAATAACTTGCAATGTGTGTATGCGTGTGTGTATGCGTGTGTGTTTCCTGCTTGACCCTGACAGAGAGTTCAGCCAGAGGCTAGAAGTTCAGCGTGACAAGCTACGAGATGTTTTTTCCTCTGCCTGCCTTTTTTTTCCCAAAGCATTTTTTCTCTCATTCTGTTTCTCTCAGCATTCATCTAATGGCAGCCATGTGTATGTTAACATGCCCGAGTCCCCAGTCTACTGTGCCGGAGTGTAATCGGCCAGAAAATGGAGAAAATTTTTCGCTCTGTGCATCTGCCTTTTTTTTGCGCTCCATCTGTCCACAGGTGGTCCAGCACCCCTGTCTGTGAGTTTCAAATATGCAGCAGCATAGAGAGAAATGACTCTGTGTCTTTGGCAGAAAATTCCACCTCTCGCTCTCGCTCTCTCTCACGTCTCTGTTCTATCAAGCTTATAAATGCAATGAATGGAAGGAGTAATATGAAATATGATTCTAAACTCTCTTTCTTTTAAATCATGAAATTAATGAACCTCGTATAAATGTATTTCTGAATCAAACAGTTTTTAAAATGGCATTGTTGATGCTGGGTTTTGGTGCAAAACTTTATTTGGAATGCCGTTAAGGATTTAAACTGTATAATTACTTTATTAAACACTTTTCATGACATCTTCACTGCGTAATTTCGTGTGTTGTTTCATAGTGATCATAGTGGCCTTCGTTATTATTCTAAAACAGTAGAAATTAGTTGTTGGTGGGGTTTTTTTTTTTTTTGTTTGTTTTAAAGCCATCTTGGAGCAGGTGTGTCCCAGCTTTTTTATCCGTTCATGTCCATTGATTCAGGTCATTTCATATGAACAATATTTATGGAAATAGAAACACAGAAGGTCTGTGCGTGATTGTGAGTTGTACTGAAGGAAGATATTTGTACAAATAAGAGATGGAGATCAGGTTAATGTGTGTATTATTTGT
This sequence comes from Neoarius graeffei, assembly GCF_027579695.1. NCBI lineage: Eukaryota > Metazoa > Chordata > Actinopteri > Siluriformes > Ariidae > Neoarius > Neoarius graeffei. The sequence continues at coordinate 34,479,624 of NC_083590.1, read as the reverse complement.
CCTTTTTATTTTCAGGTAAAAATCTTTTTTTTTTTTTAATTAATTCCTGTCGCAAGCATTACATTTATGAGAAAAACCTGAAGTGAGAAATGAATACAGATTTATACAAATGAAGATGATATTGGACTGTATTTAATATTATACTGTATGAATGAAGTCGCTTCAGTCGTGTACTGTACATTGTGCATTTCCTTTAGAGAAACTGAACCAAACACGTGACGTTTCTTGTTGATTTATAGTGTTCCGGTTCTATATTAACTTAAACATTGTAAATTCATACTTAAGTCATAGGCTTCTTAAGTCATGTTCATGCCATCTGCTGTATCTTCTGCAACGTGTGCATTACAAACACCTTTTCTTCTGCATATTAACATATTTTCTAGACGTCCCATTAAGACCAGGAGTCGCCAACTGGCAGATCATGTGTTTGAACACAGGCCCAGCAAAATACATACAGAGCTGTGCAAAAGTCTTAGCCCCCCTATTTTTTTCATACGAACTCCATTATGACTTCTACATTATCGAGTCAGTACAAAAACATTTTAGTTCCAAATGTTTGTTTTCCAGCACAAAATTAAATGTTACAAGAAAAAAAAATGTTTATATCTGAGCTGCATGTCACACAAGAGAGCACTTTTCAGATTAAAAAAGAAAACATAATGAAGGCTGCAGGGTTTGGGTGCAAAATGAAGAAGCGAATGCGACAGTCAAAGTGTCCAGAAAAACTGTGTCTGGTTCTGTAAGATGCTCAGTAAAACCTACAGATTATTTCCTTATAAGACTACTGTCTTTTTTTTTTTTCAAGCAAAGGGTCGACTTGTCTCACATCAAATATTGACTTTATTTAATTTATTACAGCTTACCGATTACTGTTTATGGTATTTTTTTCATGCTGAAACATTTCATTTCATTATTTTTTAATCCATTTTTGGTCGACAGCATTTCTTTACATGTGCCTAAGACTTTTGCACGGTACTGTAATTCAGCAGATAATATATCCAATAAATATATATATATATATATATATATATATATATATATATATATATATATATTAGTGCTGTCAAGCGATTAAAATATTTAATCGCGATTAATGTCGCGACTGTCATAGTTAACTCGCGATTAATCGCAATTTAATCGCACATTTTTGTCACATGAAAAACCATTGTAATTCTCTTATCAGCATAAAAAAGTGAATGGGCTTGCTCAGCGTTCGAACTACGGGGGTACTCGGGGGATCCGAGATCCCCTGAAACAGACATGAGATCCCTTGAAAACATGATTTGGGAAATGTTGGGGGGTCTCTAAAATATTGGCAAAATGATGTTTATTGACATAGCAATCGTGTGTAACAGGAAGCATTTGCATATCCGAAGTGAGCGCGCGATGGAGAGCCGCGCTCTGAGACAAGTGCAAGCACCCCCCCCCCAAGGGAAAAAAAGGAACCCCCCCAAAAATATCGGCATAGTTTGAACACTGGTTGTACCAATGTTTTTTTTTTTTTTTTTAATTGCAGAGCATAACACGTCTTGTCACAGCCACTGCAAAGTGGGGCTGGAGCCGCCGATGGGAAAACGAAACCTAAGCCGAGCACTGTGGCTCTTCGGGGGGGGCAGAGGACTCTGGCTGTGCGGGGCGTGGCATTACAGTCTAGCTGCTATCGTTTTTCTAAGCAAAGTCTCTGTTCCAAGTTCCTGGCAGTTTCAGAAGCTTATGAAAAACCTACATCATGTCACAGAGCGTTAATCTCGCGATAAAAAAATTATCGCCGTTAAAATTGAGTCAAGTTAATGCATTAATAACACGACATTTTTGACAGCACTAATATATATATATATATATATATATATATATATATATATATATATATGGGATATTTGGAAAGAAAAAAATTATTGTAGTTCAGTAACTACAGATGGTTTATCCAATCACATGCATTAATTTAAATTGTTTAGCAGAAGGTAGCTCATCGGACCAGAGACTAGCTACATGGCTAGAGATTTTAAAGCTGTACTGCCTTTCAGATTTTTCAAGTGTAGGTCATAAAAATAATTTTCCCCGACACCCAGTTATTTTTGTCTAGTGGACCGAAAGCTACTGAATTCGAATCACAGACTTCCAATTTTATTAGTTTTTTTAAACAGAACAATTAATAAATTTAAAGCCACGTGGACCTAAATTCTCCGTTATTTTTTCCTGCTTCACCATGACGCAATACAAGATACTACGTCATGCATGACGTGGTGGGCTTTCCACGTTCACACAAGGTATTGTGGGATACAAAGTTGAAACAGGAGAGAAAAATGGAGGGCGTGAGTGTGTGAATGAAACGTGAAAGACCGACTAGAGTAACGGAAAGAAAGCGAGAAGAAAAGACGTTATGTTATATACGAAGGAAAGGAAACGCAGGAAATATCAAACTAATAAATATGGGCGCTCAGCGAGCACCTCGGTGTGATCAGCTGTTCGTTTAGCGACAGAATGATGGAACTGTCAGTGCACGCTCAAAGGTAAACCTGTAGATGGCAGGAATGCAACACTGTGGATACCAGCTGCCGTAAAACCCAAAAGAAGAAGAAGGTAAACCTGCGCATGCGCACAAGGACTTCCTCTGTCTGCTTGACTGTGTGAAGCAAGCAATTTCATGCACATTATTTGCTTTAATCCCATCAAATTAAAAAAACTTCCCAGCCACAGAATGGCCTGGGGTTTTTTAGATATTACGGAAATAAACATATATCACAATGACCACATTTCAGGCGTAACTAAATTTCACCGGTTTTATGAAATCAAAAGGCCGTCCACTTTTAAGTCAAAAAGGGGACAGATTTTCATAGATTTTTTTATTTTTATTTTACCCTTCCTGATTTGATTAGTGAAGTGATGAAGGCAAGATGAATCGACAAAGATGTGTTTATTTTCCCAGCATCAAATTCCAGACAGATGTGTCTCATCTGTTCAGAGTCTAAACCACAAGACAAAAGAGGTAACATGAAGCAGCGCTCTGAAAAACAACATTCGAATTCTTGTTCATAGCCCTAAACTAGTCACTAATGATTAAGCGTTAAAAGGTAACTATTGGCACCGTTTAGTTATATCATTTGACTTCTTAAACAAGGAATGTTTTGTAGCTGGACCTTTACAAACACCCGTGACACGGACCATTTGTGCATCAGGTCTTTCATGATTAGAATTGATGTTTGTGTCATGTGAGCATCATGTGTGCAGATGGAAAGGATTTTGAGTAGCCCGGGCCGGCTGCACTCCTTGTCGCTATATGACCCGGCTTAAATAAAAACGGATGGCCGCCTGCCTTCATTAATTCAATCAGGTTTCACTCGACGGAAACATGAAACTCGGAGTTGCGGGTCAGGGAGGGGTGTGATGCGAGATCGATATAGCAGTTTATCTGTCTACTGCAAGAAATCCACACACACACAGATAGTGAGGGTGAGCAACGAGAGCCTCCCACAATCAATGTGCACTTAGTTAGAGACTCGAACTGCATTTATTTACTCTGTTAATCTGGCCTCAGATCTGAGATGAAGGCGCAGTGCACTGCCCGAACCTCACCACAATCCAGCAAAATCTCATTCTCTTCTTTGTTTTCTCACAGCCTTGTTAAACTCTCTGAATTCAACAAGATGTATTGGGTTAGTTTTTAGCAATTGAAGTCCCCCTTTTTTTCTTTTTTGCCAATATGTGATTTACTACATTGCCAGGTCTTTACATTTTGCATTGAGCACAAGTGATGGATATCCTTGGCATAATTTACTTAGTGGTGAATCACTGAAGAATAATTTCCCTAATATTAATTAGATTTTTATTATAACATGATTTTAATGAAGAAAAATGGATCCAAGCTGGTGCGCTGTGTAAGGTTCACTGCCAGGTCTCTCACAGTAAATAAACCTTGGACATATTGAGATGTTTACAGATGAGACGAGGTACGTAACTGGAATTCAGAGAGGAAATTAAAAGTATACAAGATATCAAGCATAATCAGCCATGTTCACAGCACAATCGATCCCATTCCTTCTATTTTGGCACTGTTTAAATGTTATAGAGTTTGCAGGAAGAACACAATGTTTTGTTCTTCCTGCAAACACTGTTTTTTTTTCTTAATCTTTGCAAGGACCTTCCAGTGGCGTAATGATTACTTTAGCTAATTAACGCTATGCCACACCTAAATCAAACCAAAAACCTAACCTCAGTAACAGCAGGGAAATATTTTGGCTCAAATACAGACTGTTTTGTTTTGTTTTTTGTCATTTTCAGCAAGATTTAAAGAAGGAAAGAAATCTCAAAAAAAAAAAATACTGGCATCAGAATCTTTTTATAACGACTGACATGGAGGTAAAAATTACATGCCTTTGAATATACGTATATAAACAGTGCTACATATGGTTAGTTTATGTATAACATGCTGTAGTCGCCATCTGTAGGGACAGATTTCACACCCAGAACAGAATGTTAGAATTGAGACACAGGCAAAGAGATATTTCCGCTGGCGCCCGAGGCTAATACAGCCTGAGCTTGCAAACCTGATTTCTCACACACACACACACACAATTGTTTTTTTCTGTCATTGTGAGGACCTTTCATAGACATAATGATTAACGCTAAGTTACATATAAACCTGTGTAATTTTTCTGAGGACCAGGTGATTATGAGGGCATTTGACCCTGTCCTATTATTGTGAGGACATTTAGTCCTTTACAAACAGCTAAATATGTGCAAACACACAAACATGCGTACTCACACACACACACCATTGTTTTTTCTATCATTGTGAGGACCTTTCATAGACATAATGATAAATGTTATGCTGCATATAAACCTGTGTATTTTTTGTGAGGACCAGGTGATTATGAGGACATTTAACCCTTTCCAATCGTTGTGAGAACATTTAGTCCTTTACAAACAGCTAAATATTTGCAAACACACACACACACACACACACACACACACACACACACACACACACCATTGTTTTTTCTGTCATTATGAGGACCTTTCATAGACATAATGATTAACGCTAAGTTACATATAAACCTGTGTAATTTTTCTGAGGACCAGGTGATTATGAGGGCATTTGACCCTGTCCTATTATTGTGAGGACATTTAGTCCTTTACAAACAGCTAAATATGTGCAAACACACACAAACATGCGTACTCACACACACCATTGTTTTTTCTATCATTGTGAGGACCTTTCATAGACATAATGATAAATGTTATGCTGCATATAAACCTGTGTATTTTTTTTGTGAGGACCAGGTGATTATGAGGACATTTGACCCTTTCCAATCGTTGTGAGAACATTTAGTCCTTTACAAACAGCTACATATTTGCAAACACACACACACACACACCATTGTTTTTTCTGTCATTGTGAGGACCTTTTATAGACATAATGATTAACGCTAAGTTACATATAAACCTGTGTAATTTTTCTGAGGACCAGGTGATTATGAGGGCATTTGACCCTGTCCTATTATTGTGAGGACATTTAGTCCTTTACAAACAGCTAAATATGTGCAAACACACACAAACATGCGTACTCACACACACACACACACACACACACACACACACACACTATTGTTTTTTCTATCATTGTGAGGACCTTTCATAGACATAATGATAAATGTTATGCTGCATATAAACCTGTGTATTTTTTTGTGAGGACCAGATGATTATGAGGATATTTGACCCTGTCCGATCATTGTAAGGACAGTTAGTTCTTTACAAACAGCTAAATAGGCACACACACACACACACACACACACACACACACACACACACACACACACACACACACTATTGTTTTTTTCTATCGTTGTGAGGACCAGGTGATTTTGAGGACATTTTGACCCTGTCTGATCGTTGTGAGGACATTTAGTCCTTTACAAACAGCTAAATACACACACACACACACACACACACACACACACACACACACACACGTCTATTTTTGTGAGGATATTTCATAGACACAATGATTATTGTAATTAAATAATTAATAAAGTAAAAAAAGAAAGAAAGAAAAGAAAAATCAGTCAAATGTCCCCACAAGATCAAAAGTGACATTCCTATCTCTGTGGTGAATTTTTTTTCCTCAAGATAAGAAAACATGTCCCCCACTTCTCCCAAACACATTGTTTTTACCTGTTTGTGAGGACCTTTCATAATGATGAATGATATGTTACACATAAAACTGTATAATTTTTGTGAGGACCAGGCAATTGTAAGGACATTTGACTCTGAGGATTGTAAGGACACAGAGACACTGAGATTGAGCTGCGTCTTCTTGAACTTTAACAGTCTATTTTTTACTATTTCTCACTTCAATAATGATGTACATGTTAACAAAATAAACCCATTAAAACAGTCAGTTTGTTTCAGAGTGAGATTTAAGGATATAGATTTCTTCTGCACCATCAGGACAGAAAACACGCCCTCAAACCATCTCCCAGAAACTATGAGCAAAATATATTTTATTTTTACACAGTTTATATTTATGACTCAAGATATTTATTGCAACCTTTCAAAAATCATCTTTTTAGCTGAACACAGTTAGCTTTGTGGTATACAGTTAATTCAGACTGTAACTCATACATTAATACACTACTAATGCAGTGCTAAGTATTTTCATAACAAACATCAGATATTAACTAAATCTCATTTTTAAGCACCTGTACTTGAGGCTTTTTTTTTTTTGCACCAAACACATTTGACTTTTACTTACTACATTTTCAAACACTACATCATTACACACATCACCATAATCTACCTGCTGCTACGTACACGTTGTATTCATCAACGCAGTTTACATTATAGCAGCTAGCTAGCTGTGTTCAGCTAGTTTGATTCATTAGCATTACTATCATGCTCGCTAACATTTGTGAAACTAGGAATAAAGCTCTTAGCCTTAGCTAATTCCTAATCTATTCAGCGTTATCTAGCTATTAGCATTCTACCAGTTTGTATTGCTAGTTTATTACGATGGTAAATAACATTTGAGGGATTAGGCATAAAACTGCGAGTTACACGTTTTTAACTCCTAATCTCTCACATTGTCTAGCTAGTACCATAGCATTCAGCTAGTTTGTTTCGTCGGAGTTATTAGCATGCTAGTTCACATTTGAAGGCTTAGCAGTAAAATTGTTGTCAATTATCCTTAGTAAATGTTGGTTCCTTAGTGAAAGGGACCTAAATTTATCATCAGTAACTAGAATCAGTGTGTGATTTGAGGCAGATGTCTTTTTCTTATGTGAATCTTTCTTGTGTATTCATACTTTAAGTATATTTATGGATTTATACTTTTGTGTAGAATTTGAAGCTCTATTTCAACTATTATCAGCATATTTTGTTTAGATGTTTAACTGCAGTTTTATTTAGGTAAAGAATGTCAGTTCTTGGCTTTCGGTCATTATTACACTTACTGATTGTAACAAATATAATATATGACCGTATTGTATTGACATAAGTGTTTTACTGAGAAATACAGCACTTGTATTTTTCATACGAGCTCCAGCCGGGACATCGAGAATAGCAACCATGACATAAATTTCTATCTGTCACTTGTGAGGAAATCGATGAATTGGTTTGATAAATTTGAGTACTTTTTGTTTGTGAATGTGTCAGTATAATAAAAATAAAATCACATGTTGGCTTGAAGATATGAAGTTTATCTTCTCGTGTTGAAAAACTCGCATTTTTCATACAAACAACATCGCGGTTCTGAGTGACATATTTAAATAATATTGGTTGGCTTTGAGTGGTATATCAGATATATTCCATTCAGCTAACATGATATTGAACGAGTTGAAGACGAGTAGATGAATGGAATATATCTGGTATACCATAAAAAAACAGTCAATATTATTATTATTATTATTATTATTATACATTCGATGGAACAATTATAGATTTTACAGAAAGTTAAGAACAGGGGGGTAACTTACCAATATTGAATGCTGATTCTGATCGAATGTAATTCAATATTCTTTCAATCCAATGTACTGTACAAAGTCAAAGTTCTAACAATTAAAAATGGTACAAGTCCAAAAAGCCTGAACAACAGCCCAATTTATATACAAGCGATATCCAGGTAGACAGTTCAAGTTCAGTTACTTTTGGTCGTAGTTAATTGTTACATTGCAGTTGTTCAAAACAAAAGGGCTTTGCTGAGTGAAGTCCATGAGTGAAGTCCTCTTGTAAAAGTCTCCGTCACTTTTCCTCACCTTCAAGTACAACTTTGACAATATTTCCGCTATTGCTGTCTTTTCCAGTTTTTCGATGTCCGTTGGTCTGTTTTTCTCTTGTAAATACGCGTGAAGAATATCCAGTGAAGTTTTGGTAGCCTTTCGGGTGTCCAGTGCGTCTTTCTCTTTCAATCTTCCGCTTTTAATGAAGCGAACCTCATGGCCACGTTTGTGTACAAACTATCACAGTCACTCGCTAGCACGGAAGTTTTACATCTCCGATGTGTCTCTTTTCCAGTTTTTCAATGTCCGTTGGTCTGTTTTTCTCTTGTAAATATACTTGAAGAATATATAATGAAGTTTTGGGAGCCTTTTGGGTGTTCAGCGTGTCTTTATTTTCAGTTTATTTATTTCATGCTTAATCCAAGCACTGGATTAACCCCGTCTTCTCTCTCTCTCCCAGCCGACAAAGAAATGGTTGTGCGCATGAGCAGCAGAAAAGTTTTGTCATTGGATCTTCGCATGAGCTCCGACGTGTTACGTCGTGTTGTCTTGACAACGTGCAATATTATAACAGTATTGCACGCTCATTATCCATTGGGGAGAGTGGCATAATACATGGAGGATAAGCGATATGATAACAATATTATATGCGATCAATAAACCTACTAGAAGGGAATAGAACACATGTTTTTATTCCATGGAAAAAGTGTCCTGTATGTATAATAATTCCCGATACTTCACTCCGATGACGTCACTCCCAGTGTTTTTCCACTGACTGTTTTTGCGCATTGTCAAAATGGCGAACCGGTTTAAATTAAAATTGTTTTGATTTACTGGGGGGGGGGGGGGGGGGGTTGTGTGTAAAGAACATGGTGTTGCGAAAATATGAAGTTTATCTTCCTGTGTTGACAATATTTTCACTGTTCGAAGGTTAAGTTCATATCTTCACGCAACCGTGTAATATCCTCTATGTATTGTATTGTATTGTGTTAGCTAATCAAAAACTTGTAGCTAATAACAGGAATCATTTTTGGTCAAGGAGTTCTTTCTGTACATGGTGCCTGCCCCAGCATGCATGACAAACATATTTATGTTTTATTTGTTGGTAAAAGCAGTGTTTTCTGAGTTAATCCATTGGGCCGTGGCTAAATGAATTTTGCTGCTCTGAGGATCTCTTCACAACGGCGTAATCTGATCATCTGATCCGTTCAGCCTGAAGCTCAGGGTGTGATCAGGTTGCCTTCTTGTCTGCTGATACGGTCTGACCTGTAATGAACCACTTTACACCACTTCAGTATTCTCTTTCTGTCCCCATCACATTATTGTGTCTGCTTTGTTTCAGATAATTTCTTAGTTCATAGTGGGCTTTGCTTAGCTTCATGGGTGAGGCAGTGTGAACGTCATGTACAAGATAAACGATTGGAGTATTTCTTTCAGTGAATATTTGTTTTAATTGTGGGGTAATGTGAAAAAACTCTTTACGATTGCTGTATAACTCGATATACGTGTAAACTTTAGCATCAACAACATTGAATGCCACATCATAGAGCAGCAACACTGCAGCTATTAAATTATTAGCCTGAGGAAGCTGCTGTTCTTGCAAAGAGGAACATTATTAGCCTTTCAGTAGTTTATCAAAGCAATGTAGAAATCCTTCAGTTTCACTGATATTTTTCATCTCATCTCGTTATCTCTAGCCGCTTTATCCTGTTCTACAGGGTCGCAGGCAAGCTGGAGCCTATCCCAGCTGACTACGGGCGAAAGGCGGGGTACACCCTGGACAAGTCGCCAGGTCATCACAGGGCTGACACATAGACACAGACAACCATTCACACTCACATTCACACCTACGGTCAATTTAGAGTCACCAGTTAACCTAACCTGCATGTCTTTGGACTGTGGGGGAAACCGGAGCACCCGGAGGAAACCCACACGGACACGGGGAGAACATGCAAACTCCACACAGAAAGGCCCTCGCCGGCCACAGGGCTCGAACCCGGACCTTCTTGCTGTGAGGTGACAGCGCTAACCACTACACCACCGTGCCACCATATTAGAACATTATTATTATTATTGCATTAATACAAACTGTGCAGCTGGGGCTTGTGTCAGAGCAACTGACCAATCAGATTCAAGAATTCAGTAGCGCTGTAGTGTAAACTACAGTATTAACTAAGATTCAGTTACACCGACAGGATAAATAAATACTGACTGCGCTAACGCTAAGAACACAGTACTCTGGAGCTTTTCTATCATGTGTGTAATCAGTGTTGTATCAGTTTACTGTTTTCCACAGGCATCTACAGCCAGAGTAGGAGTTTAACATTCTGAAAAAAGAAACCGTTCACAATGATGCGAGATAAAACCCGGACAAATGTGTTCATCATGCATCTTTATTGTATTCATATTCATAAACTAATTCTACATATGGGCCACCTGGCGTACAGGATATTTGTCCACGTGTTATCTTTTCTGTTCTTATGTAATCTGTTTTTTTTTTTGTAATTTCCTATGTTGTCATTCTTGTCTTGCCTACAGCCATCGAGACACAAAGCAGTAGTTCGGAGGAACTGGTGCCCAGCCCGCCCTCGCCCCTGCCTCCTCCACGCGTCTACAAGCCCTGCTTCGTGTGCCAGGACAAATCCTCTGGGTACCACTATGGCGTCAGTGCCTGCGAGGGGTGCAAGGTAAGCCAAACATGAGAAGAACACGTCTCATGAACATGGGCATTTTAGGCAAAACTGCCTTTAAAATTTTCATGGAAAGGTTTCCTTACTGCTGCGTTGCCTTTTTTGGTGCAAAAAAAAGAAAAGCTGTTTACTTTTATCCACTATTCAAGTGTTGAGTAAGGGATAAAACCAGACAGGATGTTCTGCTGTTATAGGGAAATCTTCCAATTTCTAAAACAGCACATCCTAGAGTGTTTTATTCCTCTTACATGACAGCAATTTGCAAATTCGCCATATTTTCAGGCTGTCCAGCCAAGATTCACATTAGTGTGATATCTCAGGAATGAGCAGCTTGTAGGATTTATAATTTAACGAATTCTCATTGTAACCAGCAAAGGAACTGATTAGACTTTGGAATTGATCCAAGCAGGGAATCGATCAAGGTCACAGCAAGGTCAAGTGAAATAGTTATTCTTCTGAAATATTCTGAAATAGTTATTCTTCAAAGCTTCAATCATGTTTGACGTATTTTTAAGGGTATTTAAGGCATACAACCGCGAGCTGGCCTAGTGGTTAGTGCAGGCCTGGAATTTCGTCATTTTAGGGGCGGGGCCACTTTGCCTTTTGTGCTGCCAATTTTTTGAGGGCACGAAGGCCAAAAGCCAGGGCACCAAGGCCATAAAATAAAACAATGATTTTAAGTTCACGTCTATAATGAATTGAATTTAAGGACTAATGACTCTTCTGAGGAAGATTGGAGTTTCAGTCGAAACTATCAAGCAGGTAAAGAAACATCTCCTACACTATTATGTCTGAAGATAAGAAAATATTGAACACATCTAAACTTATCAATCCATCACTCACTTCAAAAATTGTAAAACTTATTAAGGCCCGGTCCCACTGCACTTACGGATGCAAAGAGGATGTAAAACGTAAAAAAATCTTTGCCATCCGTTGGAAAACGCTATGCATCCGTTGTGTACTCATTGCATACGTGCTTCATACGCTCTATCCATCGAGCATCCGTCCACTGTGATTTCATCCGCGCAAAAAGTTTTGAGCTGCACAAAACTTTTAGAACGGATGAACTTTCCGCCGTGTACGATGTAAATCCGCGACATATACGAGCAACAAACGTTCTATGTCCGTCATCATCCGTTAAACGTCTGCTGTATCCTCTCTGCATCCTCTGGGCATCCTCGCAACTCGCATCCGCTGCAGCTGAAAACGGAAAGAGGGAGGAAAGATAAGGTACATGAAACGTCTATTCATCGTTAGTAGCACGGAAATAGAAAGGATGTAAGCGTATGCATCTCGTATATAAAGTATTCAAAACGGACAAAGCGTTTATATCTGAGATGTATCTCGTATATTGAGGATGTCTGGAGTATGTCTAGAGTATGTAGAAGGACAACTAGCGGACAATCGGCCTGCATCCGATATACATCCGCGCAACATGCCCTTTGTTTCCGTTAGGCGTACGTGATGCATCCCCTTCATCCGCTATGCATCCGCTCTTTCTGCTATGCGTCCGCTTCTCAGTTATCACCGGTAACCCCTTCGGAGCTGTCATCCACTTCCATCCGCTTTCATCCGCTAGGCTTCCTATGAACATGCGTTTAACATCCCCGCTATATACTACCCACGTCCGTTCTTTTCCGTTCTGTTTTCGCAAATTTTCGCCAATTTTGTCCATTTCTGGAGCGGATGAAAACGGATAGAGCCACCCCCGAAATTTTGCTCGTCCGCTGTGTCCTTTTTGCATACGTTTTGTGTCCATCGGCCAGTGGGACCGGGCCTTTAAACCTGTATCCTCCCATCATTTTTATTCAACCGACACCGAATGTGCAAGAGCATCTTCAGACTGTACTACTACGCAGATTTTTGATTAATCAAAACTGAGCCTGGAGTCCATCAAAATGTTTGACTGTAAATGGAACATATACTAGCATGCAGGCTACTGATTAACCCATAAGAGCCCAGACCAATTTCTCAATCAAGGAAAATTATTGAGGAAATAAAATGAACTAAATAGACGACAAATAGGGTGTTCACACGGCACATATTTGCATCGATGCTGCACCGATGTATTTTGTTGCGATATATCTTACACCGGTGTAAATTTTGCGCAGCGTTCACACGTCACAACCCTGCTTACTAGAGAGAAGCGTGTTAGCACCGGTGCAGCCCCACTTGCAGTCACACGGCAGTTTCTGCGACCGTGCAATAGTAGCAAAAACTTTATTACTATCATTTCCTTTGATAGTAATAAAGTTTTGATATCATTTCCTTTTATCCTTTTTTTACTATAATTTCCTATCATTATTACTATTATTTGCGATAGTAATAATGCGGAAATTAAATATGTGCATGCGTGAAAATGTACTTCCTTTTCCCGGTTGTCATGGCATCACCAAGCGATGGGAAAACAACGTGGATGAAGACACCAGTGTTGCCAGATATTGCTGATGTTTTCCAGCCCAAAATATGTTCAAATCCGCCAAAATGCACTTAAAACTGCCCAATCTGGCAACACTGGAAGACACGTAGTTCTGTTGTTGTTGATATTCGCCATTTTGGAAGCGCAAAATACCAGGATGCAAATTATGCAATGCCCGTATGTAATCAACTCCCCTCACACGTAGCGAGTCTACCCCTGTAGCGTTCAGACGTCCCATTTTATATCGGTGCTGCCCCGCAAACTAGCATTTACTCCGGAGTAAATTTCTTAAACCACCTCCCGAGCAGGGTTAGATTTGCACCGGTTTAAGCAGCTTTCAGGGGCGACACCGGTATAACTTTGTACCGTGTGAACGCTCTACCGGGGCAGCCCCGGTGCTACACCAGAGTAAAAGTTGCCGTGTGAACACCCCTATAGAAAACATTTCTGACCTTTTATTTTTTAAAATAGCACTTTCATGTCTCAAGATCTGAAATATTAAATTGCAAATTTGCAGAACACTGCGACACTATGACACTGTTAACCCGAAAGTTCATTCTATGCAAACAGTTTGAGTAAATTCCACTTTTAAAGATTAGTTTTATTGCATTACTTAAACAGTATGAGTATATGAAGAGTATATGAGACAGTCATTGGGTTACTCATTTATGTAATTTAAACAAACTTAAACTATCATGTTTTACCTCAGGCCAACAGTGCTGCCCTGTTGTGATTGGCTCAAAACTCAAGACAAGTCTGTGCTTGTCCGTTGATGGCTACAGAGGAAGTTGCGCCATTTTCTAATTTACACAGAGCAATTTAAGGTCTTTGCACTTTTGACAGGAAGCTAATTAGCATTTGTTACTGGCTACAGTCGGTACTCGGCACATTAAAAGTGGGTCAACGTTGTAACGACATAACGTTACTGTACAAGCAATGCTTATTTAACGGTAACAAACTTAAGCCCTATATGTTGAAATTCCTCTCTTATTCGCTCGTTAATTTATCACACAGTCTTACCTCAGTCAACTTCTTCCCTCCTTCTGTGAAAATTCAACGTCTCAGACGCGGACACAAGTGGGCGGGGGATGCGTTTGATTAAGTTTCCTGGTTGGCTGGTGATAGATTGGTGTCATTATAGCGCGTCGGAGCGGTTCATGCCAGGCTCGAGTCCGATCCACGACTGATGAGTTGCCCAATAAGAATCCAGAATGTCATCAAAAGACGTATTTTTTTCTCAATAGACGCAGGTGATGTTAAAGCCTATTGGCAGTCATGAGGCAGACTACAAAACCGCAGGGCATCAAGGCCACTGTGGCCTTACGGCAGATATTTTTTCCAAGGGCACAAGGCCAAATTGAGAGGGCACGAGGGCCGTGGCCCTCGTGAAATTCCTGCCCTGGGTTAGTGTGTCTGCCTTTCAACCGGGAGAGGTCTCAGTTGGGTCTTACCAAAGCCCATCATAAAAATGGTACCTACTGCCATCATGCCGCAATACAGATGCAAATAGAGAGTCAAACTCTTGTGGTTACCAGAGGACTCGCCCCCCACTGTAACCCAAGCTATGTAATAGGTAAGAGGCCAAGGGCTACCGAAATGGAGATTGGTGCCACCCAATGCGTGTTCAGGGCCTGGTTAGTACTGGGAAAGGAGACTGCCTGGGAACACCAGGTCCTGGCACAGGAGGGACTTTTAAGTCAAAGAAATTAGCAACAAGATGGACTAGACTTGGGGCGTAGTGATTAGCACTGTTGCCTCATGGCAAGAAGGTTCTGGGTTTGAGCCCAGTGGCCGACAGGGGCCTTTCTATGTGGAGTTTGCATGTTCTCCCCGTGTCTGTGTGGGTTTCCTCCGGGTGCTCCAGTTTCCCCCAAAGACATGCAGGTCAGGCTAATTGGTGGCTCTAAATTGACCGTAGATGTGAATGTGAGTATGAATGGTTGTTTGTCTCTGTGTCAGCCCTGCAATGATCTGGCAACTTGTCCAGGGTGTACCCCGCCTCTCGCCCATAGTCAGCTGGGATAGGCTCCAGCTTGCCCGAGACCCTGTACAGGATAAACGGTTACGGATAATGGATGGATGGACTAGACTTGCTGACAGTAGATGCATCTCCATCAACATTGTTGGCATCAAGTTTTACTTATTTTATTAATGAAGGACACATAATATGTTTTATCCATTTATAATTACATTTCATCTAGCGTAGCGTGCAAAACAATTTCTTGCTATCACTTACATACAGCATTGTGCAAAAGTCTTAGGCCCCCTATTATTTTTTCATGCAGACTTTTTCACAGAGTTCTATTTTATGACTTCTACATTATCGAGTCAGTACAAAAACATTTTAGAGTCCAAATGTTCGTTTTGTTTTCCAGCACAAAATTAAATGTTACAGAAAGAAAAAGTTCGTATCTGAGCAGCATATTCCATAAGAGAGCACTTTTCAGATTAAAAAAGAAAACATAATGAAGGCCGCTGGGTTTTGGTGCAAAATGAAGAAGCGAGTGTGACAGTCAAAGTGTCCAGAAGAACTGTGGCTGGTTCTGGAAGACGCTCAGTAAAACCTACAGCTCATTTCCGCATAAAACCGCACTCACTGTACCTGAGATTACTATTTTTTTTTTTAATTTAAAGCAAAGGGTCGCCTCGTCTCACACCAACTATTGACTTTGCTTCATTTATTACGGCTTACTGATTACTGTTGACTGACTAGTGGCCTAGTGGTAGTGTGTCCGCCTCTCGATCGGGAGATCGTGAGTTCTATTCACGGTCGGGTCATACCAAAGACCATCATAAAATGGTACCTACTGCCATCTGCCAAGGCACGCTGCAATACAGATGTGCATGGGGAGTTAAACTCTCGTGGTTACCAGAGGACTAGCCCCCCACTGTAACCCTAGCTATGTAATAGGCGAGAGGCTGAGGGCTATGGAAACGGAGATCGGCGCCGCCCGATGCGCCACATACAGAGTTGGGCCTGGTTAGTACTTGAGTGGGAGACTGCCTAGGAATACCAGGTACTGTAAGGCGTGGGAAGGACTTTAACTTAACTAACTGATTACTGTTTATAGTATTGTTTTAATGTTGAAACATTTCATTTCATTATTTTAAGCCATTTTTGGTCGACAGCATTTCTTTACATGTGCCTGACTTTTGCACACTACTGTAGATCATAACAGCTATAAACAGTCAATCCCTCATCATGCCTTAATAATAATAATAATAATAATAATAATAATAATTCAATCAGACGCTTGTTTTATTTTCATACCTATAGGAAGTTTTTAAATATCCATACTGGACCCAGCACCAAAGTGTGTGTGTGTGTGTGTGTGTGTGTGTGTGTGTGTGTGTGTGTGTGTGTGTGTGTGCAGCTACAAGGCTTTCTGAATTATTAAACGTTGGGCTTTGTGAGCTGCAGCACGAACTTACTGAACTAGAACTTTAGATCTGTGGAAAGGCCAAGTTTTAACAAAAACACAGCAGAGTACATAAACAGGCAGGAGATAAACCAGAAGTGCAGAGGCAAAGCTTGCAGTCAAACATAGTATATAAACTGTGATATACATACTGTGGACAGGAAGAAGGAAAAAAAAAAACATGAACCCTTTAGCGGAAACGTGTGGGTGATAATTAGAAGTCTGTTGCTAATGAAGTCTGATAGTTTCCAAGTGAGGTGTGTGTGTGTGTGTGTGTGTGTGTGTGTGTGTGTGTGTGTGTGTGTGTGTGTAGGATAGACGTGCTGAGACCTTGATATCTGAGAGGCAAGATGTGAGACTCTTTAAGAGCGAGGAGCAAAAGGAAGATTTTAGGGCAGAGTTAAGGAAGGAAACACATCACTGTGGGTAATTGTGGTGCAACACTGATTTCACTGTAAGGATTTCACATCTCCACTACAGGTGCTCTTCAGGTTTTCAGCCAAGGAATTTCAGGGAACGTTGGTGTTTACTGACAGCAGCAGCAACAACAACAAAAAAGATGATGTCTGTGAGAAACAGTCGTGCAGACGGCTGTGAGTGCTGATTCATTAGCTTTATGTAGGGTGACCAGACGGCCCGGTTTTACCGGGACAGTCCCGATTTGGGGTTGTGTGTCCCGAGTCCCGACAAAAGTCTGTCGGGACACGGATATGTCCCGGTTTTCTCCACTCGCGACGTTTGCAACTGAGCAGCGTGGGAATCATTAGCGGAGAAATGTCTGCATTTACTATTTTGATGAATTGACAGGAATCGCAGACTTTCCTGGTTACTGCCCCCTGGCCCTGTGGCATGGGGGTTTATTTAGCCACATTATTCCAGACAACAGAACGTGTTGCCATGCAACAATAAAATAAACATTAACTGGCGCGAATGTTCTTTGTCTAGCAGCTAGCAGCAGTAACGCCGCAGCAATTATGCCGAAAAGAAAATGTACCTTTTCCAAAGATTTACAGGGCACCTACCCCTTCCTCCGAGAGGCGCAGAACAATGCGCACGAAGCCCACTGCACACACTGTAAGTGTTTTGTTCTTGTACTGAGTTGGGTAGCCTATGCTGCAAATGCTGTGCGCTCCTGTGGGGGCTTTCCTCGGGCTGTCGCCCCTCTCCTCCTTTACTGCTGAGAGAGGCCCTTCATATAATCTTTTTTTATTCACCTTGCTATCCCGAGATAACGACATAATTAATTCAGGATCTCGAGAAAACAACACAACTAATTCGAGATCTCGAGAAAACAAAACAAGTATTTCATGATCTCAGCTGGATCACTGTATCTCCGTCGGTAGAGACGAAGCCGGGCCAGTCTTATGCGGAGGCGCCGCGGACTAATTTTGAAGTTATCCCTTATTAAAAGACTTAATGCAATCTCTCCCTGTGTCAACCCCTGATCAAAGTATTGCCTT
The DNA here is from genome assembly GCF_027579695.1 of Neoarius graeffei. Taxonomy (NCBI): domain Eukaryota; kingdom Metazoa; phylum Chordata; class Actinopteri; order Siluriformes; family Ariidae; genus Neoarius; species Neoarius graeffei. The sequence goes on along the minus strand of NC_083590.1, from coordinate 34,461,423 downwards.
ATTAGGTGATCGATTATTCCAGACATTCTAATGACCAAAGTTGCGTCTATACAGAATGAGAAATAGCCCCAAAGTCAGCATATCACAAGTCTCTTGGCGCACCTGAATGAACCATTTCTCAGCTGTTTACTCGAGATCATGAAATAATTGTTTTGTTTTCTCGAGATCTCGGAATAACGGTTTTGTTTTCTCGAGATCTCGAATTAGTTGTGTTGTTTTCTCGAGATCCTGAATTAATTATGTCGTTATCTCGGAATAACAAGGTGAATAAAAAAAAGGATTATATGAAGGGCCTCTCTCGGCTTCCGTAGTATATATTCTCAAATCACTTGTCTCTTTTTTGTTTCTGTTTAACATACCATTCTGACAGTTTGGCCATATTGCTGTGTTGAACAGCTTGTTGCACCTTCCATTAAAGTGTTCACTTTTGTACACATCTTCTTGCTTTATTCATTCAGTTGTGGGGAATGGTTAGTAAGGTTGATTCTGACCTAGGCTATGTTGAGGTCACATATCTACTTTTTAAGTTCGTGCATACGATTTTAGAGATCTAGCCTACATGTGCATATGCATTCTTCTTGGTGTTCTCACAAACAGGTGAAATAAATCAGTGTAAATTTGGCCTATGGACATAGCCTGGCCTATTCTCAGCCATTACAAAATCTGTTGTCTGACCATAATTTCACTGATCTGTACACCACTATGCTACTAGATAACAAAATGCCTGTTTGTTTTATTTCATGTGAGATGTTGATAAATGTGAGCTTCAACAAAATGATAAGAGCACCTCTCTGAGTGTCACGTTTACGTAAAAAAAAGGTGTGCGTGCACGAGCATGGTCGCGCGCAAAAGTGTCCCGGTTTCAGACTAGGGGAATCTGGTCACCCTAGCTTTATGACAAATGTCCTGAAGTGAATGAGAGAATAAGGCCATGATCATCTCAGCAGTGTGTGTGTGTGTGTGTGTGTAGTCGAAGAATGTCTGGAATTCAGAGACTTGTGAGGAAGTGCTTTGTTTGTTCTCTCTCTGTTTTTCTGTTTCAGTCCTTTTCTCTCCACGTCTTCCTCTCTGTCCCACTATTTTATTCTGTTTCTCTCTTTCTGTCTCTCTCTCTCTCTCAAGCTATATTTGTATTTCTCTCTCTCTCTCGCCCTCTCTTACTTTCTCTCTATCGCTTTCTTTTAATCTCTATTTCTGTTCTCTCTCTCTTTTACTCTCTTTTACTGTTTTTCTGTTTCAGTCCTTTTCTCTCCAAGTCTTCCTCTCTGTCCCACTATTTTATTCTGTTTCTCTCTCTCTCTCTCTTAAGCTATATTTGTATTTCTCTCTCTCTCGCCCTCTCTTACTTTCTCTCTATCTCTTTCTGTTCATCTCTATTTCTGTTCTCTCTCTCTCTCTTTAACTGTTTTTCTGTTTCAGTCCTCTCTCTGCATGTCTATCTCTATCCCACTATTTTATTCTGTTTCTCTCTTTCTGTCTCTCTCTCTTAATCTATATTTCTGTGTATGTCTCTCTATCGGTCTTTTTTAATCTCTATTTTTGTTCTCTCTCTCATTTTGTCTCTCTCTCTTTTACTCTGTTTTTCTGTTTCAGTCCTTCTCTCTCCACGTCTTCCTCTCTGTCCCACTATTTTATTGTTTCTCTCTTTCTGTCTGTCTGTCTCTCTCTATCTATATTTGTCTCTCTATCTTGCCGTCTCTTACTTTCTCTCTCTCTTTCTTTTAATCTCTATTCCTGTTCTCTCTGTCTTTCATTTTGTGTCTCTTTTACTCTGTTTTTCTGTTTTAGTCCTCTCTCTCGGGCGGCACGGTGGTGTAGTGGTTAGCGCTGTCGCCTCACAGCAAGAAGGTCCTGGGTTCGAGCCCCGGGGCCGGCGAGGGCCTTTCTGTGCGGAGTTTGCATGTTCTCCCCGTGTCCGCGTGGGTTTCCTCCGGGTGCTCCGGTTTCCCCCACAGTCCAAAGACATGCAGGTTAGGTTAACTGGTGACTCTAAATTGACCGTAGGTGTGAATGTGAGTGTGAATGGTTGTCTGTGTCTGTGTGTCAGCCCTGTGATGACCTGGCGACTTGTCCAGGGTGTACCCCGCCTTTCGCCCGTAGTCAGCTGGGATAGGCTCCAGCTTGCCTGCGACCCTGTAGAAGGATAAAGCGGCTAGAGATAATGAGATGAGATGAGTCCTCTCTCTCCACATGTCTTCCTCTCTGTCGCACTATTTTATTCTGTTTCTGTCTGTCTGTCTGTCTGTCGTTCCCCCCCACCCCACCCTCGCCCCAAGGCTCTCAAGGTAGGCATTGTGATTGAGACACAAATATGTTTGTTTTGGAGACTATGATGAAAGCTATGTAGATTAGCGCACTACATGCACTCAACATGAGGACAGGAAGAAATGCGATGGGGAGGATGGAATAAAGTGGGAGAGAGAGGAAGATAAAAATAGCAGAATTCATGCTGGATTGGCGTTTTCAGTAACAGTGACTTGACAGGATTAGAATGGGCATGATACGTCCTTTCTGTGCCATATATATGTAGCCCTGTGCAGACTGGTGCTTGGGGCAGATGATGTTTTCTTTTCATTTTCCTATTCAGAGAGAGAGAGAGAGAGAGAGAGAGAGTCAAGCGTATTGAGGGATCATATCAGGAAGCACTTAACCTTACATCATGCTAGATTAGATGATGGTGTATATCCAGTGATATAACAGCTCCCATGACAGTTACCAGTAACATAACACTGTCAACAAATTAGATGCCATAACTGCTTCAGTGTAGTCTAGTTTGTATGATATTATTCATCTCATCTCATTATCTGTAGCCGCTTTATCCTGTTCTACAGGGTCGCAGGCAAGCTGGAGCCTATCCCAGCTGACTACGGGCGAAAGGCGGGGTACACCCTGGACAAGTCGCCAGGTCATCACAGGGCTGACACATAGACACAGACAACCATTCACACTCACATTTACACCTACAGTCAATTTAGCGTCACCAGTTAACCTAACCTGCATGTCTTTGGACTGTGGGGGAAACCGGAGCACCCGGAGGAAACCCACGCGGTCACGGGGAGAACATGCAAACTCCACACAGAAAGGCCCTCGCCGGCCACGGGGCTCGAACCTGGACCTTCTTGCTGTGAGGCGACAGCGCTAACCACTACACCACCGTGCCGCCCCATTATTATTATTATTATTATTACTGAATGTTTGTATATTAATTTATTTATACTCATTCATGGGTTTTTCTGTATTTAGATTATTTTCTACATTGTAGTACAATACTGAAGACATCAAAACTCTGAAATAACATGGAACATAAATGGAATTATGTGGTAAACAAAAAAGTGCAAAAAATATTTATGTTTGATATTTTTTAATTCTTCAAAATAGCCAGCGTTTACCTTGATGACACTTCACACACTACTGGCATTATCTCAACCAGCTTCATGAGGTCATCACCTGGAACGCTTTTCAATTAACAGGGGCCTCCTCAAAAGTTAGTTAGTGCAATTTCTTGCCTTCTTAATGCGTCTGAGATCAAACAGTAAACAATAAATAATAAGAATAATAAATAAATAAATAAATAAATAAATAGCCCTATTCAACACCACAACTGTAATAATCCATATTACAGTATGTCAAGAAGCGCTCAATTAAGTAAAGAGAAACGACATCCATCATTACATTAAGACATGAAGTGAATTTTAATTAATAAAAATAAAGAAAAAACATTGAATTAGAAGGTGTGTCTAAACTTTTGACTGAACTTGAAAATATCCCCTGCCTGACACCTATCATGGTAATTGTCATGTTATGTCATTATATATCATGACGGATATAAAGCATGTCATGATGTTTGTCATGTCTCAAACAAACTACCCTAATTATAATTTAGCGTACAGTTCTTGCAAATGACACAATGTTCATAAGTCACGGCATCAAGCATTATGACATTTAAAGGTGTACTGCTTTTCACATTTCTCAAATTTAGGCCATTAAAAAGAATTTTTCCCCCGACACCCAATTTTTTATTTTATTTTTTTTAGTGGCCCAAAAGCTACAGAATTCGAATCACAGACTTCCAATTTTATTCCTTTTTTTTCCTAAAAGCACAATTAATTAATTAATTTAGAGCCCTGTGGGCCTAAATTATCTGCCATTTTTTCCTTGCCTCACTGTGACCTAAATCAAGATACTACTGTATGTCATGCATGACATGGTGGGCTTTCCCCGTTCACGCAAGGCATTGTGGGATACAAACTTGAAACAGGAGAGAAAAATGGAGGACGTGAGTGTGCGAATGAAACGTGAAAGGCCGACTACAGTAACGGAAAGAAAGCGAGAAGAAAAGACGTTATGTTATATACGAAGGAAAGGAAACACAGGGCCAAACTAATAAATATCGGCGGTCACCGAGCACCTCGGTGTGGTCAACTGTCAGTGCACGCTCAAAGGTAAACCTGTAGGTGGCAGTAATGTAACACTGTGGATGCCAGCTGCCGTAAAACCCAAAAGAAGAAGACGACGACGGCTCAGGTAAACCTGCGCATGCACACACGGACTTCCTCTGTCTGCTTGACTGCACGAAGCGAGCGATTTCATGCACATTATTAGCTCAGGAATCTCCTCAAATGAAATAACTTCCCAGCCAAAAAATGGCCTTTTTTTAAAGATATTACAAAAATAAACCACAATGGCTAAATTTCAAAGGGAACAAAATTTCGCCGATTTTATGAAATTGAAAGGCCGTCTAACTTTATTCATAGCAAATCTTAGTAATAGTAACCTGACAGTGTTATACTTTGGGTCATAAACCATCATGACAATTCATAACATTGTATATTTATAAGACGGTTATATAGTGTAGAAATTCGGACGGGTGGGTGGAGCACAGAAGGACGGCAGGCCAGAACTGAGTTCAAAAAAACCTCTTTATTGTCACTTTTCAGTGATTTTTACACTCTCACAGCCATACACGCACGCACGCACACACACAGGTTGTCTGGTTGGGGAGAGAGCTCTTCCTCTGCTTTCTCTCTCCTTATATAGGGCGTGGTCACTGGGGAAGACACACAAACACACGTTAACTGACATCAGGTGTAGTGATTCTGCCATTTACCTTTTCTGACTCCGACCTCCAGTCACAGACCGACGCTTGACCACGCCCCCACTGCCACATACCCCCACCGCCCGACTCAGGCCGGGCAGCCGTCCGGCCTGCAGCTGACTCCCCCCCCCCCGATGGGAGAGGATGTCCGCCATGACCATCTGCGCCCCCAGCCTGTGGATCACCTTGAAGTTAAAGGGCTGGAGTGCCAGATATCAACGGGTGATCCGCGTGTTGGCATCCTTCATGCGGTGGAGCCACTGGAGGGGCGCGTGGTCCGAACAGAGGGCGAAAGGGCATCCCAGCAAGTAGTAGCGGAGGGCGAGGACCGCCCACTTGATGGCCAAGCACTCTCTCCTTATTGTGCTGTAGCGCCCCTCACGCACCGACAGCTTTCTGCTGATGTACAGCACGGGGCGATCCTCCCCCTCCACCTCCTGGGACAGAACAGCCCCCAGCCCTCTGTCCAACGCGTCCGTCTGCAACATAAAGGGGAGAGAAAAGTCAGGGGAGTGTAACAGTGGCCCCCACACAGTGCAGCCTTCACCTCAGAGAAAGCCTGCTGGCATTGCTCCGTCCACTGGACCGGATCTGGTGCCCCCTTTTTAGTGAGATCAGTCGCCGGGCTGGTGACATCCGAATAATTAGGTATGAACCTACGATAGTAGCCAGCCAGCCCCAGGAACTGTCTCACCCCCTTTTTGGTCTTGGGCCTCAGGCAGGCTGCAATCACTGCTGTCTTATTAATTTGGGGATGCACCTGCCCATTGCCCAAGTGGAAGTCCAGATACCGTACTTCCACCTGCCCAATCGCACACTTCTTTGGGTTGGCTGTGAGACCTGCTCGCCTCAGCGACCCAAGGACGGCCCTCAGGTGTTGTAGATGCCGTGGCCAGTCGTTACTATAGATTATAATATCGTCTAAGTATGCGGCCGCATAGGTGGCGTGGGGGCGGAGGACCCTGTCCATAAGCCGCTGGAACATAGCGGGCACCCCAAACAGCCCAAAAGGAAGTGTGACAAATTGGTGTAAGCCAAACAGTGTGGAAAAGGCCATTTTTTCCTGGGATAGTGGAGTCAAGGGGATCTGCCAATATCCCTTTGTTAAATCCAGTGTCGAATAAAAGCGAGCCGTGCCTAGTCGATCAAGCAACTTGTCAATACGAGGCACTGGGTACGCATCGAATTTAGACACCGTGTTGACTTTTCTATAGTCCACACAGAACCGGACCGACCCGTCGGCCTTGGGAACCAAGACCACTGGGCTGCTCCAGTCACTGTGGGACTCCTCGACGATGCCCATTTCGAGCATGGCCTCGAGTTCTTCCCGAACCACTTTTTTCTTGTGTTCGGGTAGTCTGTAAGGGCAGCTGCGCACTACCACCCCCGGGGGTGTCTCAATGTGGTGTTCTATGAGGCGGGTGCAGCAGGGGCGAGAACACGTCCGAAAATTCGGTCTGCAACTGGGCAACCTGCATGAGTTGGGTTGGGGGGAGGTGGTCTCCACAGGGGACCGGAGAGGTAAGTGATGTCAATGTCCCTTTTTGAACCTCCGGCCCCAGCTCCGCCTTCTCTGGAACCAACGACACCAACGCCACGGAGACCTCCTCGTTCCAGAGTTTGAGCAGATTGAGGTGGTAAATCTGTAGCGCCCCACCCCTGTCTGTTCGCCTCACCTCATAGTCAATGGCCCCGACTCGCCGTGTGACCTCAAAGGGTCCTTGCCACTTGGCGACCAATTTGGAGCTCGACGTGGGCAACAGTACGAGTACTTTATCTCCCGGTGCAAACTCCAGAAGGCGCGTACCCCTGTCGTACAGGCGGGTTTGCCGTTCTTGGGCCTGCCGCAAATTCTCCTGGGTTAGGTGTGTGAATGTGTGGAGTTTTGCACGCAGGTCAATAACGTATTGGATTTCATTTTTACTCGGTGAAGGTCCCTCCTCCCAATTTTCCCGCAGTACATCTAGGATGCCGCGCGGCTTACGCCCATATAATAATTCAAACAGGGAGAACCCCATTAAGGCTTGTGGGACCTCTCGCACTGCAAATAACAGGGGTTCGAGCCATTTATCCCAATTGCGTGTGTCCTCACAAACAAGCTTTTTAATTATATTCGAGTGTGCAATTGAACCGTTCGACTAAACCGTCCATTTGTGGGTGATAAACGCTTGTGCGGATCGGCTTAATTCCCAATAACCCATACAGTTCGCTCAGTGTGCATGACATAAACGAGGTGCCTTGATCAGTCAGAATCTCTTTGGGGATTCTGACTCGGGAGATGACGCGGAAGAGCTCTTCCGCAATACTGCGTGCTGAGATATTGCAAAGAGGCACTGCTTCCGGGTATCGCGTTGCATAGTCCACCAGAACTAAAATAAAGCGATCTAATGGCCTGACGAGATCCATCCCAATTCTTTCGAACGGGGTCTCGATTAATGGTAGAGGGCGCAAAGGTGCTTTTGGAATGGCCACTGGATTTACTAACTGGCATTCGCGGCATGCCATACACCACCTATGGACATCGCCGCGAATCCCTGGCCAATAGAACCGGGCCATTATTCGGGCTAGTGTCTTATCCTGCCCCAAGTGTCCAGCCATGGGATTAAAGTGAGCCGCCTGGAATACCAATTCCCAGCAGCTCTTTGGAATCAAAAGTTGTGTAATTGGCTCCTTAGTCTGAGTGTCCTGCGTCACTCGGTATAACCTATACCTCATAATGGAGAAATAGAGGAAGGACGGGGTGGCGTTTGGCTGGAGCGTTTGACCATCGATTACTCTCACTTGGTCAAATGCATGCCGCAGAGTCTTGTCCCACGACTGTTCTACCGGGAAATCCGCGAGGGATTCCCCGAGAGAGGAGAAGGAGCCAGCAGCTCCTCACTCTGACGCGGTGATGACGTGGACGGCTCTGTGACAGCTGCTCCCGCCAATGCCACACTGGGACCTCCCCCTGATGAACTACGGCAGGACCCACTCTTCACTAAATTAGTCATTAATTCCCGAAATCCTGGCCAATCAGTCCCCAAAATTAGTGAGTGGGTGAGGCAAGGTTTAACCGCCGCCTTTACACTAAATTTTTCCCCTCAAAAAAGAATGTGGACCGACACTAAAGGGTAGTTGTGAACATCCCCGTGCACACACAACACCTTCACCAATTGTGCTCCCCCCAATGCCTTGTCTTGCACCAGGCTTTGGTGGATTGAGGTCTGATTACAGCCAGAGTCCACCAGAGCCTGATACCTATCCCCTTGGACACTCACTCACCGGTATGCGATACGCTCCGGCCCGATCGAGGGCGGTTCCTGGAGCGTCAGGGATCCGGACCACCGCGACCACCTCCATTGCCGAGCACTGCTGCTGGAGGTGGCCCGGCTCCCCGCAGCGCCAGCAAACCGGCCCGGGCTTTCTCTCTGCACCGGCACTCTGGGGACCACTCACCTGAGGGGGGGAAGAGACAAACACAGAAGTAGGAAATGGGAGGGCACCGCGGGTGCGGCGGGCCAGCTGGGGTGGAGCCGGCCCCCGCCTCTGTGGTGCGGGAACGGGGCAAGGACGAGACACAGAAGGGGAGGGGGAGAGAGAGAGAGAGAGAGAGAGGAGAGGGGAGAAGAGGAGATCTGCTATCCTGCCGTTGGAACAGCCGCCAAATGGTCCTCCGCCAGCTCGATGGCCTGATCCAGCGATGCCGGGCGATGGCACTGGACCCACTCTGCGGTCCCTTCACATAGTGGGGCAATGAACTGTTCCAGTACCACCAGATCGACGATTCCCTCGGCGTCACGGTTGTCAGCCCTCAGCCACCACTGGCAGGCGTCCCGGAGTTCCTGGCCAAACGCGAACAGCCAACCAACCTCCTCCAGGCGCAGATCGCGGAAGCGCTATCGATGTTGTTCTGGGGTGTGCCCCACACGCTGGAGGACGGCCCGGCGGAGGTCTGCGTAGACCAGGTTGGCGGGCAGCTGTAGCGCGGCCAGCTGCGCCTCGCCCGTTAGCAGGGGGAGGAGGCACGCCGCGCGCTGTTCCACCGGCCAGACCGAGGCCTCTGCTGCTTGTTCAAAAAGCGCGAGGAAGGCCTCAGGGTCGTCGTACGGGCCCATCTTCGTTAGGGTGAGGTGGGAAGGGCCCGTGGCGGTGGAGGTGGTGGACCCTGCCAACGCGAGGAGGTGCCAGAACACCTGACAAGCTTCCTGCTGCACCAGCACCAGGGCCTTGAACCTTTGCTCCTGCTCCTTCCGGAGGGTGACTAGCACCTGGTGCTGGCTCTGCTGTGCCGTGGCAAGGGCGTGGACCAGGTCCGTGAAGGGGGAGGACTCCATGGGGCTGTTCTTCTCTGTGCTCTGACTCCCGGGTTTCAGCACCACTGTAGAAATTCAGACGGGTGGGTGGAGCACAGAAGGACGGCAGGCCAGAACTGAGTTAAAAAAAACCTCTTTATTGTCACTTTTCAGTGATTTTTACACTCTCCCAGCCACACACGCATGCACGCACACACACAGGTCGTCTGGTTGGGGAGAGAGCTCTCTTCCTCTGCTCTCTCTCTCCTTATATAGGGTGTGGTCACTGGGGAAGACACACAAACACACGTTAACTGACATCAGGTGTAGTGATTCTGCCACTTAACTTCCCTGACTCCGCCCTCCGGTCGCAGACCAACACTTGACCACGCCCCCGCTGCCACATATCGTAACAGTAGCTGTTTCTATAGTAACAGCAAATTCCCCAAACACTTATATCCACATAATCTCAGCCTAATAATAACAACCAGATTAAAAAATAAGCTGTTGTTTTACAAACAAAAATGCATCATTGTTATGGTGAAGCGTTCTGTAAGGAAGGAGTCTCGAGTGTCAGCACTTTGTAAGAGATAAAGGTGTTCCTTTAGGTTTTCCACCACAGGAAAGTCTTCAGGACAGGGAATGTTGTGGGGTATAAGTGATTAAAGAAACTGTCTTGTTTTGTAGAACAGTGACTGTAATTATAAATGGATTTAAAAAAAAAAGTATGACATGTTGTGCCTTACACATAAAAAATCTAAGGGGATTAAAACACTTCAGGACACGCCCCATCATTGACTATTTCCTACAACAGCACGTCCCATTGTGTTTTATTCCTTATCACATGTTCACTGCACCATCCAAACTGGTGATTTAAACTCATCATAGTGTCTCATATAAATTCCTTTTCCTAATTGTCCAAACAGTTCTGTTCATTAAACATTTCTGGTCCTTCATTCTCTGCTTCATCACTTTACAGAAGCATAAAAACACAAACACAGCCGGAGCAGATGGGTTTACATGCTGGCATTTGTTTATCGTGCTTTTCTTCCCTCCATCTGAGGAGCAGCATTAGCATGGTTTGACGTGACCCTTTGTTTGATATAGACTCAGAGGTCTGATTAGACTTGGTAAAATGGCATGGAAGCATATGGGCTACCAGAAGAGCATGCATATGCATCTGAGGCGGTGTGGAAAGGACACTCAGTCTCTTAACGAAGCTAGAGTCGGGCTCTAAGGACGAGGCAGTCTGCTTGCTTTGTGACTCACTCATCAAAATCCTTTTTGACATTGGGATCTTTCTGGTGTTTGTCCTCTATCTTCATATTCTGTTTAATCCTCTGCTATTTCTCAGTGAAAAATAAAATCCTTCTAAAACAAAATATCAAACAAAGAAAAGGCAGTGTATATCATTTAAGTTTTTTTTTAAAAAATATGCTTTCTTATTTTGATTCAATTTTATATCTACTCACAAACTTTGATGCTGGCATATATTATGATTAAGCCTGGGTTTCAGTGGTTTTGATTGGCATCAGTCACAACATCCATCCATCCATCCATCCATTATCCGTAACCGCTTATCCTGTGCAGGGTTGCGGGCAAGCTGGAGCCTATCCCAGCTGACTATGGGCGAAAGGCGGGGTACACCCTGGACAAGTCATCAGATCATCACAGGGCTGACACATAGACACAGACAACCATTCACACTCACATTCGCACCTACTGTCAATTTAGAGTCACCAGTTAACCTAACCTGCATGTCTTTGGACTGTGGGGGAAACCGGAGCACCTGGAGGAAACCCGTGCAGACAAGGGGAGAACACGCAAACTCCACACAGAAAGGCCCCCGTTAGCCACTGGGCTCAAACCCAGAACCTTCTTCCTGTGAAGCAACAGTTCTAACCACTACACCACTGTGCCACCCCAGTCACAACATAACATTTCCAAAGGACTGGAGAATCGCAGAGTGCAAATGTCCTTCAAATATTTTTGATCATAGAAACCTTATATGGTTATTTTTGGAGAATTTGTTGTACTGTTATTCAGTGCTTTCTTACTTTGGTGACATCATAAGCTGCATTTTGAAGGAACTGTAAGAGAAACTGTCATCGGTAATTTATTTGTAAATTTATTTTTGGACCATTATGTTCATACTTATTTTTATTCGTTCATCTTCCGTACCCAGTTTATCCTGGTCAGGGCTGCATCCGGAGTCTCTCTCTAAAACACAGGGACTGTGGGATGTGGAATACATCCTGAACCTGACAAGTGTACCTCAGATCCACCATTTGTACAACTACTATCATGTTTTTGAACAGTGGGAAGAAACCGGACGACCCAGAAGGAAGTCATACAGGCCATGGGAAGATGTAAAACTTGGCCCTATGAGAAACCAGAAACCTTGGAGTGGCAGCAGCACTATTTCTTGCACCACTATATAGCTGATTATGGAAATCCATCCATCCTTCCATTATCTGTAACCGCTTATCTTGTGCAGGGTCACAGGCAAGCTGGAGCCTATCCAAGCTGACTGTGGGCGAGAGGCGGGGTACACCCTGGACAAGTCGCCAGGTCATCACAGGGCTGACACATAGAGACAAACAACCATTCACACACACGGTCAATTTAGAGCCACCAATTAACCTAACCTGCATGTCTTTGGGGGAAACTGGAGCACCCGGAGAAAACCCACACAGACACGGGGAGAACATGCAAACACCATACAGAAAGGCCCCTTCGGCCACTGGCCTCAAACCCGGTGTAGTGCTAACCACTACACCACTGTGCCTCCCCTGATTATGGAAATGTAAATTCTAATTTTTGGTTGCAGTCCAGGGCGGCACTTTGGTCTCAGTTGGGTCTTATCAAAGACCATCATAAAAATAGTACCTTCTGCCATCATGCCGCAATGCAGATGCAAGTAGGGAGTCAAACTCTTGTGGTTACCGGAGGACTCGCCCCCCACTGTAACCCAAGCTATGTAATAGGTGAGAGACCAAGGGCTACCGAAATGGAGATTGGTGCCACTCAATGTGTGTTCAGGGTCTGGCTAGTACTGGGAAAGGAGACTGCCTGGGAACACCAGGTCCTGGCACAGGAGGGACTTTTAAGTCAAATAAATTAGCGACAAGATGGACTAGACTTGGGGCGTAGTGGCTAGCACTGTTGCCTCATAGGAAGTAGGTTCTGGGTTTGAACCTGGTGGCCAAATGGAGCCTTTCTGAGTGGAGTTTGCATGTTCTCCCAGCCCCTGTGTGGGTTTCCTCCCATAGTCTAAAGACAAATGGATTTGGTCAACTGGCTACTCTAAATTGCCCATGAGTGTGAATGGCTGTTTGTTTTTGTCCAGTATGTACCCCATTTCTTCCCCGAAGTCAGCTGGGATTGCTCCAGCTTTCCCCCGTGACCCTGATGGATAAGCCACATAGATATTGGATGGATGGACTTCCCAGTATATATTTACCTCCACCAACTTTGTTGGAGAAGGTTATGTTTTCATCTCCATTTGTTTGTCTGTTCCCAACATAACTCAAAAAGTAGTGAATGGATTTTAATGAAATTTTGAGTAAAGCTGAGCCATGGGTCATGGAACTATTGATTAGATTTTGATGCAAATCCGAATATGTATGTGGATCCAGGATTTTTTTGTCTGTTCCCAACTTAACTCAAAAACTAGTGAACAGATTTGGATGAAATTTGGTGTACAGCTTTAGTATTATGTTTGGTTCAGGTGATTTGATTATGATGTTGATAACATATGGCTTGATGGAGGTTTGCACTCTACTGAGTGCCCTTCCAGTTCAGGTCTGTGTTTTGTGTCTTGCCTCAAACTTGTTCTTTAGTCAGAGATTATGAATATTCCTCTGATGGCCCTGACTGTCTATGTTCTAGTCCTCCATTATGCCTAAGTGATTGTTTCTGCTGCCTTGGATGTATGTTGCCAATTTGCTTTGGTCCTCTTTAGCGTTGGAAAATGCAGTAAATCAGAATGATCAGGCACATGGCATTGGGATAGATATACTTTAAGAAACACATGCTTTTCCGAGCCAGAAATGATAGTGCTCTCTTAATACACAACTCATTTGCTTTGTTTCTCAGAGGACAATGGATAACCCTGACATTAGGTTATAGATAAGAGAAATCTCTTCTTGAATATACAGTACAATCCCACAGCTCTGCTCTACACAGTGGTCCAGATGGAGGCTGTCATCACGCCCACCTTCTGACAAAGAGTGGAAATACAACATTTTCTTGCCAAATTGTTATTCCTCTTGTCCTCAATTGCCCTTGTTAAGAGACTGATCAGACTGATGGCACATGCTGGTGTAATGAAGTATTGTTGTTACTGTTGTTTTTTGACGCACCGTCAGATGAGTCAGGAAGCAAATTTATTTAGTGCAGTCCATGAATTATAAATTATCTCATCTCATCTCATTATCTCTAGCTGCTTTATCCTGTTCTACAGGGTTGCAGGCAAGCTGGAGCCTATCCCAGCTGACTATGGGCGAAAGGTGGGGTACACCCTGGACAAGTCGCCAGGTCATCACAGGGCTGACACATGGACACAGACAACCATTCACACTCACATTCACACCTACGGTCAATTTAGAGTCACCAGTTAACCTAACCTGCATGTCTTTGGACTGTGGGGGAAACCGGAGCACCCGGAGGAAACCCACGCGGACACGGGGAGAACATGCAAACTCCGCACAGAAAGGCCCTCACCGGCCACGGGGCTCGAACCCGGACCTTCTTGCTGTGAGGCGACAGCACTAACCACTACACCACCGTGTCACCGAGCAGGTAATATTAAATCAGGATAATCAATGATTAGAAGACAGGAAAACTGGCAAGGGAAATCAAAACCAGGAAATACAAACAACTTGAGAAATAATGCTCAGAAACATATGACTGTGATTGTCAAGATGAAGGAACAGAAGGGTAGAAATAAGCAAATGAATCAAAGTGAGACACAGAACAGGTGAACACATTAGGGTAACAAGTCAATGATAACACAGGCCTGAAAAACAAAAAAAGTAGTCAAAACAAACATAAGCACAGCACACTGGGGTAGGGTGGGGTGGGGTGTTTCTGACAACTGATCAGAGGTTTCTTACACACTAAATTAAGTAACAAGTGTTGCCAGGCAAAACAAGCCTCACCCGGTAGCACTTATGATGAATATGAAGGAAGATATCGAAAAACAGTAGGTACCCTGGACGTCACTAGGATTGAGAGATGGGGGGGCTTAGCCCCAGGAGTGTGTTCAGTAATGCACGCGGCGAAATTTTATTTTTTGCTCCTACATAGGCTTCGTCAATTGTTCATTATTTGAAGAAAATTTATCAGAATCTCTTATCTGGATCACTTTCTTTTTCTACGCTGCTATTTCTCTCCTACGTCTTCAGGATATCTTCTTTATATTAACAAAATAAGTCTAAATCAGTTCATTAGAGGCTGGGGCTATGCTTATGAAGAAAGATGTTTGCAAATATCTCCATCAATGCATTTGGTAAAAATTAATTAGGTTATATTCCAAATAAAGCTATTTATTTCAGTCTGATGCACTGAACAGGAGACAACATAATGGTGTGGTGCTTTATTTAATTAGTTTAGTTACAACTAGCTTAGTTCAAAATCCTAGTGAAATCTGACAATACAGACAAATATGAATGTTTCTCAAACATTTATTCTGCCAAATAAGAATACAGTATACCTTAACCCTTTGGGGGACACTTAGTTTTCAGAGCAGATGTCAAACAAATAAATAAGCTTAAACTGATAGTGAAGTAGGGCGGCACAGTGGTGTAGTGGTTAGTGCTGTCGCCTCACAGCAAGAAGGTCCGGGTTCGAGCCCCGTGGCCGGCGAGGGCCTTTCTGTGTGGAGTTTGCATGTTCTCCCCGTGTCCGTGCTCCGGTTTCCCCCACAGTCCAAAGACATGCAGGTTAGGTTAACTGGTGACTCTAAATTGACCGTAGGTGTGAATGTGAGTGTGAATGTTTGTCTGTGTCTATGTGTCAGCCCTGTGATGACCTGGCGACTTGTCCAGGGTGTACCCCGCCTTTCGCCCGTAGTCAGCTGGGATAGGCTCCAGCTTGCCGGCGACCCTGTAGAACAGGATAAAGCGGCGAAAGAGAATGAGATGAGATGAGATGATAGTGAAGTAGGGCGGCACGGTGGTGTAGTGGTTCGCGCTGTCGCCTCACAGCAAGAAGGTCCGGGTTCGAGCCCCATGGCCGGTGAGGGCCTTTCTGTGCGGAGTTTGCATGTTCTCCCTGTGTCTGCGTGGGTTTCCTCTGGGTGCTCCGGTTTCCCCCACAGTCCAAAGACATGCAGGTTAGGTTAACTGGTGACTCTAAATTGAGCGTAGGTGTGAATGTGAGTGTGAATGGTTGTCTGTGTCTATGTGTCGGCCCTGTGATGACCTGGCGACTTGTCCAGGGTGTACCCCGCCTTTCGCCCGTAGTCAGCTGGGATAGGCTCCAGCTTGCCTGCGACCCTGTAGAACAGGATAAAGCGGCTAGAGATAATGAGATGAGATGATGGTGAAGTTTAGAAAGAAAATTTGCTCACCATTTCTGTCCTATCTCAAAAACAGCTTTCATTATTTAAGTGCTAGCTAGAGCTATTTTACGAGATGGGCTAAAACACAAAGAAAAAAAACTAAGGTCTTACTTGGTCTTACTTAGTTTAGCCCAAAATATAAGTTGTCAAGTTGTACAACAACATCACAGGAAAGATGAACATCCTTGAGACTATTTCACAGTACGCAGCTACATTCTTATAAACTCAATGTGTATGTCTGACTGAGTCTTACATAACAGAGTTTTAATGTAAGGAACAGTGATCTGTTAGAGAACAGAGGAGGAAATGTCTTTAAATCAACAATTAAAGACAAAATTACAGTATATAACTAAGTAGAAGAACTTATAATACAGAAAGTCAACTATCCATTCTTATCACTGTTGTGAACTGAATATGAAATAAGGGGCTAGTTTATGCCATGCAAGATGGTTAATTCAACAGAAACAGAGGTGCACTAAAGGCGTTGATCAGACAGGAGCAGCTGAGTGGGCCATCACTTGCCATTTGCTTTTATCCAAGCTTGATTAAGGCATATAAATATGGGGATCACTTTATTTTCACTCTTATATCATTCAACTGGAGGTGGATAGCCTACTGTGCATGTTGTCTTTTTTCTTTTTAATTCGGTGGGTTTTTGATAGCCTGCACATCAGTGCTGATATGCTGACTTCTGACACACCCACCAAACGAAAGAAAACAAACTCAGAAGCCTATTGCAAAGGCCAATGCGCTCACAATGTTTTGAAATGTTTTCCTACAGTTTCCATTCTTATGCAACGCGTTGTCATCTTTAACTCAAGGAAAGCGTTGTGGGCTACTATGTTGCGGCCAAATAGGCTACCTCGTTCAATTATGGCCCTTTTCCACTACCCTTTTTCAGCTCACTTCAGCTCGCTTCAGCTCACTTCAGCCCGACACGGCTCGCGTTTCGACTACCAAAAACCAGCACGACTCGGCTCGCTTCAGCCCTGCTTAGCCCCTAAAACTCGCACCGTTTTGGAGTGGGGCTGAAGCGAGCCAAACTGTGCCGAGTGAGGCTGGGGGCGTGAGCAGACACTCCCCTGTGCACTGATTGGTGAGGAGGAGTGTCCTCACATGCCCACACACGCCCCGCGAGCGCGCTGGGATCTGTAAACACCGCAAACCCGGAAGAAGAAGAATTATGAGAATTTCTGAGGCCTTATGCGCCTCGCCTCATCTATACGCTCTTGCCAGTATCTGTTTGCGTTGTCGGTGACAACAAGCCACAGCACCAAGACCAGCAACACTAACGACTCCATGTCCTCCATGTTTATTGTTTACTATTTGGGTCGTGAGACTACCGCTTAAAAGATCACTGGTGTCACTGTTTGCGCTGCTTAACGACATCACATGACGTCCACCCACTTTCGCTAACTCCACCCAATGTGTCCACCCACTTCCAGCCAGCACGGTTCAGCGCGGTTGTAGTCGAAATGCAACTCCAAACAGCCCCGCTCAGCCCGACTCAGCACGGCACGGCTCAGCCCGACTCAGCCGCGTTTGTAGTGGAAAAGCGGCATTAGTGGCCTAGATCAAACCGGAGCTAAACCGTCTCTAAACGGTGCGTTGGTTGAACTCGGCCCGGTTTTCTCTGTTGACATTTACTGACCTCGATCACGCAGACCTCTTCAGCATCAGCTCCCTTGTCACTCTCCTGTTCCTCACTCACTCTCTGAAAAAATTGTCGTATATCCATCTAGCCAATGAATTGAAAGGACACATTAAATCTTCTCTCGCCATAACTATTGCTACTAATGGCATTTAGTTTTCACTCGCAATAGCTGAAGAACATACCAATACACTGATGGGACAGAATATAGAAAGCTGTCAAGTTTAACTGTTCACGCTAATATTAGCTAACATTTTCCATAAAGTTCAATTTAGCTGCCATAATGTTAAAAGGGACAAGTAGCCGACAACATTACATTTTCTTCCCCTTATATAAACGTAGGTAACGTGAAGCAATTAACAATGACTGACATCAACTTACAATCTCTTGTTCACTGTATCATTCACTGCGAATTAAGTCCTCTTCTTCTCTTAACAACTCTGCCGACCTCAGGAAAGTAACGTTACAGCAAGTAGGCCTAATAACATACAGCTCTTGCCTGAACCGCACATGCCCGCCTACCTGGCTATGCTGGGAAACATAACGATAATTTTATTTGTGTCGTAGCTAGGACTTGTAGACATATTGTGTTTGACTCGTTTTCTTGCTGGTTTGTGTTATGTGCAAGTCTGCACTATTTTATATATATATATATATATATATATATATATATATATATATATATATATATATATATTAGGGCTGGGCCATTAGCGCGTTAATTTCGATTAATTAATCACACCAATATCAACGCGTTAAAAAAAATAACGTATTTTAATCGCACACTATAACAGACACGTCCTTCTGCATTAGAGCAGTGGAGAGTGGCATTACGTCTGATGGTGTACACAGCCTACTGGAAACTCAGAAGTCGTCGTTTGGGATTTTACCTGTGGGGGCAGCACTAATGCGTGACGGAATACAGCCGGACGGAAACAGAAAAAGAACAGGAGAAGAAGAACGCCGGTTTTCAAAGGACGCTGGTTTTTGGAAGGAGAGATGGAAGAAGTACAAGAAGCGTTTTACAAAAAAAAAGTGTTATAGTTTACAGAAGATCTACCTATACCTATAAAGCTACCTGAATTTCTGAAATTAACTTTCCTAAATATGCTGAACTTTATGGCACTTTTTTAATGGATCACTTTATGTTGAACTGTTTGTCTTGGCCAATGTTATTCAGAGTTGGACTGAATTTGATTTAATTTCTCTGATTTTTTTTGTAATCATTTCAACTGTTGATAAATCAACAAAGTGTGTTAAAGCCTCAGAGGCAACAGAGATGTTTTCTAACAGGGTTTACCTTGTTCTGAATGTACTTGAAAGTATTGCGTTTTACCCCAAAAAAAAAACCAGTTATAGTTTACAGAAGATCTACCTATACCTATAAAGCTACCTGAATTTCTGAAATTAACTTTCCTAAATATGCTGAACTTTATGGCAGAATTTGCACTGGCTTGTTGATCTTGGTTTTGAAAAAAAAAAAACAATATTTTGTTGATTTAAGCTTATGTATTGTCATTCAAAATCCATGTGGAAAAAATTTCTTTCTACCTGTTCTCAAGTCAGATATTTCTATGCGATTAAAATGCGATTAATTTCGATTAATTAATTTCAAAGGCTCTAATTAATTAGATTAAAATTTTTAATCGCGTCCCACCCCTAATATATATATATATATATATATATATATATATATATATATATATATATATATATATATATATAAAAACACTGAAGAAAATTAAAGGGGGGCTTGGGAACATTTTAGGGGGGCTTAAGCCCCCCTAAAATGGACCTAACGACATCCATGATAGGTACCCTATGGGTCCATGTGGCTACTGCTTATAAATAAAATAGTTTTCTGATACCATGTCCATACAGTAAATACAGCATAAATATATTTACTCTGTGAGGCAGTAGCCATAAAAATGACGCGTAATCCAAAAATGAACCATTTAAAAATCACAGAAGTAAAATATAACAAGTGTCTGTACTTTATATTATTCTACTCTTACCTCTTACAGTTTTCGAAACTGAGGCTGACATACACACGCTGTCGCCATGACCCAAACTCTTATTTCCTGGAAATGGCCCGGCACTAGAGCTCAGTGGAACGCACTTTCCCTCTGTAATAAGCATAAACGTGTCTGAAAGCGATTTCTTTAGTCTAGTCCATTTATTTCAAATGGTGAACCGAATTGTATACGCTCACCGGCCATTTTAATTGGAACACGTGTATGTGCATGCACAGTGTGCGACTGTTACACTCATACATTCTTACAGCACGATGACATAGTGGCTAGCGCCTCTATATGAGGCAGTAGCCACAACAAAAACGATTTTGACCTTTTTGGTGACCTTGACCGGATGACCCTCAAAATGTTGGAGGTTCTATGCCCATCTGTCCTGAAAGTTTCATGAAGATTGGTCCAGCTCATCTCATCTCATTATCTCTAGCTGCTTTATCCTGTTCTACAGGGTCGCAGGCAAGCTGGAGCCTATCCCAGCTGACTACGGGCGAAAGGCGGGGTACACCCTGGACAAGTCGCCAGGTCATCACAGGGCTGACACATAGACACAGACAACCATTCACACTCACATTCACACCTACGGTCAATTTAGAGTCACCAGTTAACCTAACCTGCATGTCTTTGGACTGTGGGGGAAACCGGAGCACCCGGAGGAAACCCACGCGGACAACATGCAAACTCCGCACAGAAAGGCCCTCGCCGGCCACGGGGCTCGAACCCGGACCTTCTTGCTGTGAGGCGACAGCACTAACCACTACACCACCGTGGATTGGTCCAGCTGTTTTCCCATAATATCGTTTACAAAAAAACAAAGAAACCCGACCGAAACCGATACCTCGCCCCCTGGTTGACTCCGTCCCGGACGAGGTAATTATTGGTTAGTTGTTAATTACACTCTGATAATGATTGTTCTAATATCCTAATGTTCATGATTTCCGACTCTGTTAGAGGAATGAAGGTGCCGTGTGTTATTGTGTATCCTTAAATCATACTTGCGGATTGTGAAGCTGCTTCATGAACAGGATACACTCGCTCACTGTATTTCAACACCACCTCGTGGGATCATAACTTTCCCTGTGATGGGTTTTAATACCTTTATTTACTCTTTGCTGTCTGAGTGTAGTGCTATAACAATGAGATACAGCCACAGTCTCTGCTACTGCTCAGAGAGTGGAAGAGAGAAAGGGCAGATAGAGCCATTCAGAATGAGAGAACGTGAAGAGAGAGGACAGGCAGAGGAAGTGAGAGACGGCAGAGGCGAAGGGTGATATTAGCCTTGCTGAGTGTGTTCTCACTGCCTATCACAGTAATCTCCGTGAACTTCTAACACATACCCTGCTAATGTGATTTGTCAAGAGTGTGAAAGCAGTGTGACATTTTCACAAGAGAAACCACATGGAGCATCTCATCTCAGCTCTACTCATAAGAACAGCGAACATTTGGCAAAGGAAAATGGATTTGTATATGGATTATATAGCTGCCACCTTTATTCTCTATCTCTCCCTTTTGTTCTCAGTATCTTTAGCTCTGTCTTTCTTTGCTTCTCGTGTCGTCGTTCGTAGATAATATGCTTTTTTTGTACTTTATATATTCTGGGTTGTTTATGTAGAGGAAGATATATCGAGGTACGTCATTTTTATATTCAGAATCCAATGTCAAAGGCATCAAGGGCAGGCAGAGCAGACGATCAGTGTCAAATCATTATCAAGAAGTATCAGGTCTGAGTGAAAAGTAGATCAAATGCAACTCCTGTCAGGTTTTAAATCAGGGAGGACATGGTGAGGGTGCAGGGAATGTCAATCTGTTTTTGGTGCATGCACAATATCATTTAGCTCATGCACTTGAAATGTAATGATGCTGCTCTGATTACAAAAAAAAAAAATGTGGCTGATGATGACACAGCCTGCAAAGCCCAGAGGGAAGGTTATGTCTTGGAGGGTTTGTGTTTGATGATATGACACAAATCAGATCTTCACTTGATTACTGAATGCCAGCATGATTCATAAGTTAGCCAAGGTCCGTTACCCCCCCCCCCCCCCCCCCCCCCCCAGCCCTTTTTAAATTGCATCAAACTTTTAAAAGTGGTGTCAGGTAGCTGCAGCCTCATGGTAGAAGGTCGACAGGGGTTCTGTGCTGTTCTTTCACCTCCTGACGTTCATCTTGTCAGACCCAGTGATTAGTATAAAAAGAAGGACCAGCAAATGCTGAAAGACTTTTTTTTTTTTGCATGCATGCATGCATGCAATGCATGACAACTGGTCTGATTTTGCCAATTTTCCCCTTCACATGGAAAGTCTGTCTTTACCATGATTGACAGCTGATGACTTTTTGGTCTGTCACTGATCCATGTTGGCTAGATATAGTGGTAAAGGAGTCAAGACCTATATGGACCCACCTCTTAGACTGGACCAGAGTTTCTTGCCCAGACAGCAGGGCTGCCAAGGCTTAGCTACGTTTCCAGCCCAACAAAATTTCAGCGACCATACAAAGAGACCTGAAACTAGCCCAAAAAGTTAGGGAACTGGAACAGGGAGACACATTTTTCTTCTTTTTCTCTTTGTTTTTGCATGGGGGAGAAAGCCACCATGGTGTGCACAAATTTTTGATTTGCAGTATCTACAATGGTGCTTGAAAGTTTGTGAAGCCTTTAGAATTTTCTATATTTCTGCATAAACATGACCTAAAACATCATCAGATTTTCACACAAGTCCTAAAAGTAGATGAAGAGAACCCAGTTAAACAAATGAGACAAAAATATTATACTTGGACATTTATTTATTGAGGAAAATGATACAATATTACATATCTGTGAGTGGCAAAAGTATGTGAACCTCTAGGATTGACAGTTAATTTGAAGGTGAAATGAGAGTCAGGTGCTTTCAATCAACGGGATGACAATCAGGTGTGAGTGGGCACCCTGTTTTATTTAAAGAACAGGGATCTATCAAAGTCTGATCTTCACAACACATGTTTGTGGAAGTGTATCATGGCACAAACAAAGGAGATTTTTGAGGACCTCAGAAAAAGCGTTGTTGATGCTCATCAGGCTGGAAAAGGTTACAAAACCATCTCTAAAGAGTTTGGACTCCACCAATCCACAGTCAGACAGATTGTGTACAAATGGAGGAAATTCAAGGCCATTGTTACCCTCCCCAGGAGTGGTCAACCAACAAAGATCACTCCAAGAGCAAGGCGTGTAATAGTCGGCGAAGTCAAAAAGGACCCCAGGCTAACTTCTAAGCAACTGAAGGCCTCTCTCACATTGGCTAATGTTGATGTTCATGAGCCCACCATCAGGAGAACACTGAACAACAATGGTGTGCATGGCAGGGTTGCAAGGAGAAAGCCACTGCTCTCCAAAAAGAACATTGCTGCTCGTCTGCAGTTTGCTAAAGATCATGTGGACAAGCCAGAAGGCTATTGGAAAAATGTTTTGTGGATGGATGAGACCAAAATAGAACTTTTTGATTCAAATGATAAGCATTATGTTTGGAGAAAGGAAAACACTGCATTCCAGCATAAGAACTTTATCCCATCTGTGAAACATGGTGGTGGTAGTATCATGGTTTGAGCCTGTTTTGCTGCATCTGGGTCAGGACGGCTTGCCATCATTGATGGAACAATGAATTCTGAATTATACCAGCAAATTCTAAAGGAAAATGTCAGGACATCTGTCCATGAACTGAATCTCAAGAGAAGGTGGGTCATGCAGCAAGACAACGACCCTAAGCATACAAGTCGTTCTACCAAAGAATGGTTAAAGAAGAATAAAGTTAATGTTTTGGAATGGCCAAGTCAAAGTCCTGACCTTAATCCAATCCAAATGTTGTGGAAGGACCTGAAGCGAGCAGTTCATGTGAGGAAACCCACCAACATCCCAGAGTTGAAGCTGTTCTGTACGGAGGAACGGGCTAAAATTCCTCCAAGCCGGTGTGCAGGACTGATCAACAGTTACCGCAAACGTTTAGTTGCAGTTATTGCTGCGCAAGGGGGTCACACCAGATACTGAAAGCAAAGGTTCACATACTTTTGCCACTCACAGATATGTAATATTGGATCATTTTCCTCAATAAATAAATGACCAAGGATAATATTTTTGTCTCATTTGTTTAACTGGGTTCTCTTTATCTACTTTTAGGACTTGTGTGAAAATCTGATGATGTTTTAGGTCATGTTTATGCAGAAATATAGAAAATTCTAAAGGGTTCACAAACTTTCAAGCACCACTGTACAATACGCCATTTTATCATGGCCTAGTACATTCATTATCCACTCTATAATCCCTCTTTCTTTGTAATCTTTACAAAAGTAATGGTTCTGTTTATTGTAAATGCACTGTCTGCACTTGTACTTTCCCTTTGTTTGTGGAAATTGATTCCATTTCACTCTGATAACACCGGTCAATAATTTTTCAGAAGTTGTCTGCTTCAGAGATGAAATTGGCTGTTTGTTATGAAATTTGGTGTGTTGAATTCAAATACGACAATTAAAACAGCTGATTGGCTGCGGCTTCCAAGATATTTAAGATTTTACATTTTATACTTATGTACATTGTGTATATAGTAACGTTTTAAAGTATAAATTGTAAACCTAGGTCTCTTCATGTGTTTATGGTTGGTTTACATGATATTTCACCTGTTCTCTTTATGTAACACTAGAAAATCAGCAAAAAGTTTATATCAATAAAATGTATTATGAACCAAATGGCAAAAAACAATTATATATAAGTACTGAATAGGTTTAGTCCTTATTCAGTGTGTACTCAGTGCTTTTTGGCAGCTTGTCTCTTGTATTCATGAAATGGAGCATCTCTTGTCAAGCAAAGACTTAATCTCGAATGCAGAGCACTGTATGATTTTTTTTTTGAGCTGATATAAGGCAATTTGTTCAGCAGAGTGATGTAAGTTGACTTATGATTGCATCATCAGTGACTTCTAGGAATAACATGATATCATGTATACTCAACAAAAATAAAAACTTCACACTCGTTTCAAAGTCAATAATTTGAACATTTTGGAAAATAGGTTTGAAATAACGATTGTATTCAATTATCTTGTCATTAAAGATGCTATAGCATACAGATCATGTTTGTCATGGAATCGGTTCCACCGCAAATGCGACGACAATGTCCATGATCAAAAACTGTGAGTCACAACTTAATGAAATCATGTCAATATCGGGTGTGTCCTCCATGGGCGTTCACAACTGCGATACAACGTCTCCTCATGGATTGGACGATGCGTCTGAACACAGCTTGGGGAATGCGCCGCCATATTTGTACCAACATGGCACCAAGCTCCTGCAAGTTCTGTGGAGGGTTCCAGTGGTTCCTGTGGTGCCAGTTTGATGGAGACGTGTCTGGAGATTATGGATGGTCTGTCGACTGCATCCCATAACCCTCACAACGTCAGTGACGGATGTTCCCGTATTCAGCATGCCAATGGCACGTTCACGCTGAATGTTTGACAGTCGTGGCATTGCAAATTAACGAATAATTAACCATAAAACCTTGTTTTTCTGAGATGACACTCTACTCTGCTACCGTGAGATCAATTGCACGTGTATCAATAGGTCACGTCACTTGTGTCACGTGGAAACGCGATTTTAGCGTGCAGTGCTCTCGCACGTGCTACGTAGGCCCGACCAGTAGAATGAATGTGTGACGTAATGCCCTTGACAATGCATTTAACCATAATCACAACAAGAACTCTTTCAAGAAAAGTTTCTAAACACTATTTGAAAAATAATGAGTGTCAAGTTTTTATTTTTGCTGAGTATATGATGCAATACCAGCTTCAGATTGTATCATTCATTGTTTTGCCAAAAAAGTATGTACTATCCAAACCCAATCAGATTTATTCAGAGAGCCAATCTTGAAAACTAGAGCCAATGAACAATTTTCATTTTCATTTTCGTTCTCAGCGACCCAGAATTAGTAAAGTTTGACTACATTTATTTCGGAAGCGTTTTGGCTGTAGACCAGTGTTATTGGCTATCAAACTAGATCTTGGTGGCTGGAGTATATTTTGTTCCAAAAGTAGCCCAACTTGGTATAGAGGCTGCGACCCACAACCCTGCCAGCCCTACCAGGTACTCATCAAGGGAAGGCAACCAGAGCAAAGAAAATTGAAAACAGAACATAGTTGAGACAGAACTTCTTGAAAGTTTGTCCATCCTTCCCTGTTTTCATGACCTGTTTGGTAAATCAAAGACCCAGGAAAAACCCAGGAATCATAAGGAGATTGCAGCAAACATGTCCAAGAGAGAAAGAAATTCAGGGAAAGGCAACAGAGGTGAAGAGTAATCGAAGGTCTCTTGTTCACCCTGAAGGCGGCATTGAAAAAAATCATGTCTTTCTTCAAAACTTTGTTGTCTTCTGCGAGTTCATGTTTGAAATGAAGAGACAAAGGGTGCTTTTGTGTGCACCATGACTCCCTTTTTTTTAATCCCCGAGCTGTTCTTTACCCCAGTTTTTCAGCTCTGTCTGGTCTTCACCTCTTCCATGTTTGACAGAGAAACACACAAAGGTGGACAGCGACATCCTTCCCTCTTGTTCCATTCTGCTCAGCCAGCTGTAACCTGATGCAACTTTCTTCCTCCTTCATCTCTCCCATCACCTTACTCCAGAACTCTACAGGTGTAATTAATATCTGGGTGGCCGCCCTCTCTTTCTCTTTCTCTCCAGGGTCTCCGGTGTCCTCTCTGCTTTTGGCCGCCGCGATAAGATGTCTGTGCGATTAAGAGCGAAAACTAATCCCGTACTGAATGCTCAGGCAATACAAAGAACCACCAGCGAGGGGGGTGGTGGTAGCTAGGGGGTGTGACGAGTAAATAATTGATTGGCAGCACTTTCGGGGTTTTTTTTTAATCCGTAAATGAGAAGCCCATCAATGCTTTAGCCTCTCATGTTACCCTATCCTGCCACCATTAAAATAACAAGATGGAAGATAATGATCCTCGTGAAGATGTTGTTTACATGGGAGTGGAAACAGAGTGTGTGAGAGGGAGAAAGTGAGGAAGGGGTAGGTTGTTTTCCTCCCCAGGTTGATGGGGCTATATTCACTTCAGTCGGTTCTTGGAAGAAGATCTGCACTAAGCCTGGTTGACGTTGATCGGAGCTTATCTCTGTATCACTACAATGAGCTGGACTCTCATCAAAGACGTGCACATGAACAGGCCACCGCTATCTTGTCCATTAATCTACTCCGTTTACATGCCACCTGGTCTAAGTCGTCCGAGAACAAAACTGGCAACGGCCGAACAAGCCAGGAATTATCAAAGCATCAGCACCTCTGGGTCACTTTAATCACAGGTAACTCACAATCAGAGAGGCAGAGAGAGAGACAGAGAGAGACTGAAACCAGGAGTAAGGAAGGGAGATACAGATAAAAACAGAGAGAAGGCATGATTTCCAAAGAGTGTAGAGAATGCTTAAAAAGTTTTTTTTTTTTCTTTTTAATAATACCAGTGGTAGCAATTCTGTCAAAAGCTCGAACAGAGCTCTCTGGTTCTGTGTTTTATTCTGGTCAGGATCACAGTGGATCCGGAGCTTCCTCTTCCAGGAACACTTGGTATGAGGTGGGACTACATCCTGGCGAGGACACCAGTTCATCACATTGTGTCATGAACATTAGGGTGGTCCCGAAATGTCTCATTCATCTCATCTCATTATCTCTAGCCGCTTTATCCTGTTCTACAGGGTCTCAGGCAAGCTGGAGCCTATCCCAGCTGACTACGGGCGAAAGGCGGGGTACACCCTGGACAAGTCTCCAGGTCATCACAGGGCTGACACATAGACACAGACAACCATTCACACTCACATTCACACCTACGGTCAATTTAGAGTCACCAGTTAACCTAACCTGCATGTCTTTGGACTGTGGGGGAAACCGGAGCACCCGGAGGAAACCCACGCGGACAACGTGCAAACTCCGCACAGAAAGGCCCTTGCCGGCCACGGGACTCGAACCCGGACCTTCTTGCTGTGAGGCAACAGCGCTAACCACTACACCACCGTGCCGCTGTCCCGAAATGTATGGGAAAAAATTTTTTTTTACCAAAACATTCCGACCACCCTACCATTTTTTTACATAGGCTAAAAGAAGGCAACAAGCAAAATTTCAGAAAAATTGGTTAATATTTAGAAGTGCCACACGAGGTTGCAAATCCGGTTAAGCCATTAACATTAGTTGGTGCATAGACTGTTGCAGAGAAGATCTCAAACCCCCAAAAAGTCACAGTTCTAGAGGGAATATGCCACTTCTATGAAAAAGAAGAGGCAGGAAGAGTTTATAGACTGATAGAAGGTTAACTTTCATGCACTAAGGGGTTCTTAAACAATGAGCACTGATCGTAATATGCTGATGAAGTTGTGAATGTTTTTCTTTCTATGTTTTTCAGACGGCTAGCAACAGTAATACAAGTAGTACCGGTGGTGCAAAGCACAAAACCAGAAAGGACAATTACGTTTGGTTAATTGGTCCCACTTCCAAGGAACTGTCTGGGAGAAAGCTTCCTTCTGCTAGGGAAGTCCTTCGTGTGTTCTTTTATCTCCACAAGATACCATAATACCGAAGGGTTTAGAAAATCACAGACAAGTAATAGCTATTGTTACTTTGAACACAGGAAGTTATATTACTGTATTGTTTGTATTAATATGAAACAGTTAATAAGCCACATTATTTTATATTGTGTCTTGAGTGAAACTTTAATGGCTTTGTGGCACCTCTAAACATTGTTCATCTCATCTCATCTCATTATCTCTAGCCGCTTTATCCTTCTACAGGGTCGCAGGCAAGCTGGAGCCTATCCCAGCTGACTACGGGCGAAAGGCGGGGTACACCCTGGACAAGTCGCCAGGTCATCACAGGGCTGACACATAGACACAGACAACCATTCACACTCACATTCACACCTACGGTCAATTTAGAGTCACCAGTTAACCTAACCTGCATGTCTTTGGACTGTGGGGGAAACCGGAGCACCCGGAGGAAACCCACGCGGACACGGGGAGAACATGCAAACTCCGCACAGAAAGGCCCTTGCCGGCCACGGGGCTCGAACCCAGAACCTTCTTGCTGTGAGGCGACAGCGCTAACCACTACACCACCGTGCCACCCTCATAACAAAATCCTAAAAAAAAATTTTTGGGACCACCCTAATGAACATGCATGATTTCGACTTGCCAATCCATCTACTATCATGTTTCTGGGATGTGTGAGGAAACTGGAGAACCCGGAGCAAACCCACCTGGACACAAGAAGAACACGTGAAAATCCACACGGACAGTAACCCAAGATCAGGATCGAGCCAGGGATGCTGCCAACTGAAGAAGAAGAAGAAGATTTATTTTATTTGTCACATGCACACTCAAGCACAGTGAAATTCATCCTCTGCATTTAACCCATCTGAAGCAGTGAACACACACGCGCACACACACCCAGAGCAGTGGGCAGCCATACTACAGCACCCAGGGAGCAGTCAGGGGTTCGGTACCTTGCTCAAGGGCACTTCAGCCAAAGGTCACCCCATGTTAACCTAACCACATGTCTTTGAACTATGGGGGAAACCGGAGGAAACCCACGCAGACTCCACACAGAAAGGCACCTCGTCGGCCACTGGGCTCGAACCCAGAACCTTCTTGCTGTGAGGCGACAGTGCTAACCACTATACCACCGTGCTGCTCTGTTATACCGCCTGTACAGACACAGTACATTCAAAAAGTTTGTGTCCCCTATTAAGAGCTGGTATATCAGGTTGGTAATGACAATAAAACAAACTCATAGGGACATTAGTGTTAGATTTATTCATTAGGAACAAATAAAATTTGCATGTGATCAGAATTTCAATTCAATTTAATTGCACCTATTATATATTGTTTCGCAATAAACGCAGTTTAGCTTTAAAGTGCCATTCCACCATTGGATGTATTCTTTGGCATAAAATACAATATATTTTATGACAGCATGACTAGACAGAGAAATCTTTTCGCTTCAAAATGATATATCAAACATTATTTTTTGACAACGACAAGTATATTAATTTTGCGACCAAAGTCACCTACCCTTTTAATTTCCGCGCGGTAGTGAAACGTGATGTCATCGGCAGGTTCCCCTTCTTGTGTACCACGTGTCGGTCTATTTTTAGACCAGGAAACCCCCAAAGTGAGAGAGTCATTTCTCCTCGTATATGGGGGCCAAAAAAATTGCGAAAAATTTTGAGTTAATCTTTCAGTTAGCTAGATTTATTGGTATTAGCTAGATTTATTGGTATTATTTTTATCGCGTTCTATCTGCCATTGCTGATAATCTGTGCCACGTCACACGTCACGTGGTACACAAGAAGGGGAACCTGCCGATGACATCACGCGCGGAAATTAAAAGGGTAGGTGACTTTGGTCGCAAAATTAATATACTTGTCGTTGTCAAAAAATTATGTTTGATATATCATTTTGAAGCTAAAAGATTTCTCTGTCTAGTGATACCATTTATATATGTTGTCAAAATATATTGTATTTTATGCCAAAGAATACATCCAATGGTGGAATGGCACTTTAATGTTTGATAAATTGTGATGGAAAAAAAAGACTTCTTGTTAGTAGGATCGAACATTTGTCCACACAAATGTGTGTTCCAAGGGGAGCAAGTCACCATGTCTTGTGACCGTTGTGGTCACTGGGATGCATGGGGCCCTCGGGTAATGCATCATTACTGTAGCCTTGGGCACGGCAGCCAGGCTGAACACAATAAGCATCTGCTATCCAAAACCCTTTCCCATCTTCATCCATCAGAGAACGAGTGATGCGTAGGAAGCTGAGATCACCGTGAATAAAGATATCTATTAGCTGAATGAAGGATACTTCATAAAGCGGCGTGACCTCAGAGAGGTCACGTGATGTCAATCGAGGAACGCCACTGGCAGAGGCGATAGGCTCTAGCGCTGGCCATTTCTGCCCTCCTCTCTAATACATTAACCATCATGCATCCTGCTCGGCTTCTAATGAAAGCATAAGGCCCCATCAGTCACTCAGAGCGCAAGGCAAATGGAAATTCACTCGTCCTCAGGAAAGACACACACATGCTTCGGCGAGTGTGTGCACACACCCGCACATGACTAATCATCATTGCTGCCCACGGTGGAGCAATAACATATTAATATTCACTATAAAACCATTAAGGATTTTTTAAAACGTCCTTTTCCAAGGAAACCGCTGTCATTTTGGTGTTTCTGCGCCAGTCAGATGGATCGAGACAGAAAAATGTAATATTCATCTGAAGAAATCAGTGAACCCTGTTTATTTAGTTTATATCACATTTGTTCGGGTTTATATTTCAAATGGCTTTTCCACAATGTTATAATGTTCCTTAGTAAAAAAAAAAAAAAACTTTCATTGGAAGACTATTTGGATTAATTTGGATTCTTGCACTGATATTAACACAGGAAGACGAAACACAGTCTCACAGGCACAGTAAATAAAATCATGGACACAGAAGGCCATGTTAAATATCGACGCCTCTCTGGAGTATTCTATTAACTCTATCAACTTCAGCAGGAGGCCTGTTTGCCACGTCGCAGAAATTCCCATAAAGGGAGTAATTGCTTTAATGAGTTGGACATCCTTGATTTGTTTAGGAAGACGGTATGTCATTGTGATAGACTTGCAGAAATGTAATCACGGATTACTAACTGCATTCTGAAATTTCATTCATTATGATTATGAATTATCAAAAGCAATAAAATATTGACTCACTTTACAAGTGATACAAATTGTGATGAGTTCTCATCTCATCTCATTATCTCTAGCCACTTTATCCTGTTCTACAGGGTCACCTATCCCAGCTGACTATGGGCGAAAGGCGGGGTACACCCTGGACAAGTCGCCAGGGCTGACACATAGACACAGACAACCATTCACACCTACGGTCAATTTAGAGTCACCAGTTAACCTAACCTGCATGTCTTTGGACTGTGGGGGAAACCGGAGCACCCGGAGGAAACCCACGCGGACACGGGGAGAACATGCAAACTCCACACAGAAAGGCCCTCGCCAGCCACGGGGCTCGAACCTGGACCTTCTTGCTGTGAGGCGACAGCGCTAACCACTACCGTACACCACCGTGCCGCCCATGTGATGAGTTGTTTGAAATATATATTAAACACACATTATTTGTTTAAAGGAGAACCGAAGGCAATTTTTTTATGATCAAAATTCTATTTATCTCATTTTATTATATCGGAATGCATTATTGATCACTATTTTGTCGCTGCTATAGCAAGTTATGAGTGTTTGAAATATGCTCTGTAATATATCAGTCCATATGTCAAAGCGATGGCCGTAAATGAGATTCATTGAGGCCTGTGCGAGACATCGTAGGACGGAAGTAAAACGTACAGCGGAAATCAAAGCGACCAACATCTGCCAACGTCGTCAAAAGACGCGCGCGCCCTCTTTCGAATGCTGATGTAATCAAGCCGGAAGTTTTGTTTGTTTTGACAGCAATCAGGAAAGTTTGAAAAAAGTCAGCAGTAATCGTCATTTAAACTCGTTTTTGTGCAATACTTCGTTTGGAAAACAGTTTTCAAAATGGCGGCACTGACACCTGGCTGATACTTCACGTTTCGAAGTCTCGCACAAGTCTCGTGAAGATCGCATGGATAAACGACGCCTGCCGTCGACCAAACGAACTAAATTCAACACGGCTAAAAACCGAATAGGCCGATAAGTATAATATTTAATTGCAATTAGTTGCCAATACGAGTCACGATATAAGGTTACTAAAACCGAAAACGTAATTGAATAACACGTTAATTAAGAAAAAAAGCAAGTTTAAAAATGACTTCAGTTCTCCTTTAACTTTATCATTATCATTATTATTATCTCATCCAGCCAACAAGCGATGAGCTTATCCCATCATGTGTTGTCTATCATTTGTCCTGCGTTGTCGACATTTCACGAAAATCGCTTGTTCTCTCTCAATTCTTCACTGATTTTTATTCTTTTTGGCAGGAAGGTAGGTCTGTCTGGGGTGCAGATACATAGCTTCTACCCAAATTTGAATAATTGCAATTAATAATGAAGATATGAAGTAATTAATCAATCCCTAACGAGCAGTTTCCACAGAAATCACTTCTTCTCCCTCAATTCTTCACTGATTTTGATTCTTTCTGGCATGAAGGTAAGGGTACCTAGGGTGCATAGAACTTCTACCCAGATTTGCATAATTACCACTATTAATGAAGTCGTGGGCAGCACGGTGGTGTAGTGGTTAGCGCCGTCGCCTCACAGCAAGAAGGTCCGGGTTCGAGCCCCGTGGCCGGCGAGGGCCTTTCTGTGCGGAGTTTGCATGTTCTCCCCGTGTCCGCGTGGGTTTCCTCCGGGTGCTCCGGTTTCCCCCACAGTCCAAAGACATGCAGGTTAGGTTAACTGGTGACTCTAAATTGACCGTAGGTGTGAATGTGAGTGTGAATGGTTGTCTGTGTCTATGTGTCAGCCCTGTGATGACCTGGCGACTTGTCCAGGGTGTACCCCGCCTCTCACCCATAGCCAGCTGGGATAGGCTCCAGCTTGCCCACGACCCTGCACAGGATAA
Organism: Neoarius graeffei; assembly: GCF_027579695.1. Lineage (NCBI taxonomy): Eukaryota > Metazoa > Chordata > Actinopteri > Siluriformes > Ariidae > Neoarius > Neoarius graeffei. The sequence goes on along the minus strand of NC_083590.1, from coordinate 34,428,219 downwards.
GCGGTTACAGATAATGGATGGTTGAGAGTAGAACTGTGCAAGGTGGCCCACTTTAGATCACTCGTTATACTCATACTGGTTGTTTTTTTCACCAATCTGTATAAACGCTAGATACTGTTGTAGATGAAAATCCCCGGAGATCAGCATTTCTTGAAGTCCTTGAAGCAGTGCTTCTAGCACCAAGTGGCTGATGAGTGTATTTTAATCAGATTGTAACATGTCTACTTGTATCACACTGTAAATTTAGGATCAAAACCCTCACACTGACTCATTTACACACTGTTGCATCAAGTACTGCTGTCTTCTAATGCTAGACAATAAATTTATCTGTGTAGCAGCGTAGTTTCTGACTTCTGATTCGCTCTCCATATCACCATCTGTATATCAGAGGTGGACAAAGTACCCGTCTTCATTACTTAAGTCAAAGTACAGATCCCGCTGGTCAAATGTGACTCCCATACAAGTGAAAGTTGTCCAGTCAAATTTTTACTTAAGTTAAAGTACTGAAGTACTTGCTTTTAAAAATACTTAAGTATTAAAAGTACATTTTCTGTCAACGCATCATTGTGTTATTGCCACAACGCTTACAAAACCTAACACCGTTACCAAAGACAGAAATGTGAATTCACAAAATGAACGCATGCTGTGCATCATGGTGGTTTAACGTTAAGCTAGCTAGTCAGTGACGCTTCACCTGACATGCTAGCAAATGCTTTTCAAACTCGAAATCATATTGAGTAGCTAATGCAACTAGAAAATAAAGATTTCTACATTCGCTTTATTTGGCAAGATTATGCTAAAACATATTTCTGAAAGGACTTCAGAAAAGTTAACGTTATTCATGTTAGCGTAACTCCGTTTTTACATACTAACTAACAGTGTCCAAGTTAACTAGCTATGTGTAAACGTTAGCCGTGGACAAGGCGATGGCAACTTGGCGGTAAAATCCACAGAAAGTCATTTGACTAACCAGACTGCATAGCTATTGCAACGTTATCGCTAGCTCTAAAAGCACAGACAACTTCATTGCAAGCTTTCTCTTGGAATAAAACATTTATATCCCTCAATATGCTTCCGCAGGTTGGACGGCGAGTTTTTGTAGGCCGTGATGTGGTTCGTTTTCAGCAAACAAAGCAAACATTTAAAACAAAACAAATCTTTAACCCTTTCAGAAAACTGAAACATGGGTTCATGGGCCATGAGTGCGTGCATTCTCCAGAAGAACCGCCTCCTTCCATTCTGCCATCAACTGATCGTGTTAAATAACGCTGCTGAGAAATCACTGAACTTGATTTTATACAGTCTATGGACGTGACGTGACCCTAGTGATTACTGATAGACTGTCTCAGTGTCACCTGCGAAAAAACCAAACACGTTTTAGAAAAGAAAAGAAAAGAAAAAACATCCACTTTCAAAGCTGCTTCATAGTAACGAGTAACGAGGAGCTTGATAGAAATGTAGTGGAGTGAAAAGTACGATATTTGTTTTTCAAATGTAGTGAAGTGAAAGTCATAAGTTTTCAAAAATAATACTCAAGTAAAGTACAGATACTCAAAAAGTGTACTTAAGTACAGTACTCAAGTAAATGTACTTCGTTAGTGTTCACCTCTGCAGTGTATCTTCCTGGGAACCAAGAAAAAAATGTGTCTCTCAATTTCTCTTTTGTTGTGATTTCCTTGCTAGGAATTTCCCAGCAATCCTCCTAGTCACATGATATATCATTGGAAAGTCCAGGATGTACTCTTTACAAGACACCAGGGTTCAAGTGAATAGCTTGAAAGAGTAAGAGGGTGTGCACGTAAAACAAATGTCAACTACAGAGGACACAAGTCTATGGGTTGGTTCTCAGGAGGATATAGATATCTGTATGTGTTTAGTGCTCCAAATATTGGTATTTGCATCTGTTTTCTGATTTAAATTTTAAAAAAAGGTAGAAATGCCAGTACAATCAGCATGACGTGTGAATTCTACCACTGACAGTTCTTCAACCTCAGCTCCATCACACAAAGAGTGTACTCCATTACACTTCAAGAGTGTAAACAAAGTTATCAGTTCCGTGTTCTCCATTGCGCGTTTTTCTCCCGTCCATGAATTTTAATATATTCAACTCCTTAAGCTGAATGAGCATGAACTCTGTCTCCTCACTGCTCCAGAAGTGCACGTTTCTGCTCGCCATTTTCTCTTCTTCGTTTGTTCCTCCTGACCTCTTCTGCTGCTCGCTACTACTGTTGTCATGCCGACCGAGGCTGTCGTGTTTCCCGCTTGTGGTCTCGTCACTCGTCACTTCCGGAAGGGGCAGTGCTGAAGTAAGTAGCTCGACTACGTAGCTCGATAGGGTTTACATGCACTAAGTAGCTCGGCTACAATCGCATAATCTAGGTCGTGTAGCTCGATTACGAGAAATCAAGTTCGGTTCAATTTCAGCCTAGCTAAGGTGTATCCATGGCATTTAGAACTTCGATTTCAGTCGAGCTACGGCAGAAATTCGATTTTCTCTATGTGCATGTAAACGCACTGAGTGACACAATTTTTGTAATTTTGCCTCTTTGCCACTTTCAGCTTTAATTCAAGGAGTTCAACAAAAATATCGCATTAACCCTTTAACCTTTTAGGAATTACAGCCTTTTTTTTTTTTACATAGTCACTCCATTTTCATAGGTTCAAAAGTAATTGGACAATCGACTGACTTGCCCAGTTGAGCTGCTTTTCACTTACTGAAGACAAAAATGAATACAGAAAAACCCACAACCAACCAACAACTGAATTTGGTTGCAGTAAAGGCCTGACAAAGCATTTCAAGGGAGGAAACTCAGCATTTGGCGATGTCCATGAGTTCCAGACTTCAGGTGGTCATTGACCGCAAAGGATTTGCATCCAAGTGTTACATTCAACATACTGTAGCTTTATTGTCAACACGTCCATATAAACGTATACAGTGCATTGAAATACCGTTTCCCTCACGCTCCCCATGATGCATTTATAGAGAAAATAGATTACAAAACAAGGTATAAAAATAACTCTATTTTTAGCAATCTAAATAGACATATTAAAAATTGTGCTGTATGTATAATTATATTAGTTTGTCCAGTTACCTTTGAGCCTGTGAAAATTGAGGGACCCTGTAAAAATGGCTGTAATTCCTAAACAGTTAATGCAATGTATTTGTTAAACCTCTTGAAATAAAGTGAATTAAATGTCCCTAAACCTCACTTTTTCCTTGTACAAAGCAACAATTATTATGTTGATTGATCATGTGTTTTCGAACCGTAGCTGATCCAAAAAGCCATAAATCAATAAAATCAGTCAGTTTTCACAGAATCTGCCGAGACTGAACCAGAAGATCCTGAAGGAGTGCGTGACATAGTGTTGCCACCTGTCCCGGTTTTTCCTGATTGTCCCGGATTTTCATGGTCTGTCCCGGAAAAAAAAATTTAAATCCGGGACACTGAATGTCCCGGTTTTTTGTACATAATGGGCAAAATGTGTATTTCAACTTGCGAGCCAGCTGAGAACCAGTTTGCTTTTCCGAGCTCGCCGTGCTAGGCGGAGCCACGTCATTACGTCGCTGAATACGTCATTACGTCGCTGTATACGTCACTTACGTCGCTGTATACGTCAGTTACGGCGCTACGTTTGCATAAACCTTGGCGCGAATATTAAAGCAAAAACACGGAAGCAGCAGCAGCAACAACAACAATAATAATGATGATGGCTGACTTCGCGTTTGTACAGCTGCTGCTTCTCGTCGCTTAAAAATGGCGATCTTTCGCGGTCTTGTTATTGTTGTTGGTCTTAACAACTCCTCCCCCCGCTGACGTAAGCGGTTCTTTCCTCTGGCCCAGCAGAGAGTTGGTGCTAGCCTGGAACCGGTTTTTCTGGCCCCAGAGCCAGTTCTTTGTCAGTGGAAACAGAAAACCCGGTTCCAAACTAAGCACTGGCCCCGAACCAGCCCTGGAACTGCTTTGGTGGAAAAGGGGCAATGGAGGATGCTTGGACTGATAAAAGAAACAGACTCTCTGTTGCAGTGGTGAAGGCTGAGCTTCAAGTCAGGCTAAACTTTCAGTTGTCCTGTACTGAGTTCAAGACATTCATTGAAAATCAGCCAGGACTCATAGCAGCAGCAAAGAAAAACACCAAATATAAATGGAAGATTAGGTAAGGTTTTGGTGAATTAAATGAAATCCAAATAGTCTTATCTGCCTACTCCTGTATGTACTGTATGTGCCCAGTTATATCAGTTACATGTCCTCCTATGTATTTGTTTAGCCAAGAGCAGCAGAGGCACAGGCAAGCACAAGCAAAGCACACACCACACTCTAAGCAATCAGCTAAGCTGTTTGACACTACGCCTTACATTCAGGTATTCTCAGATACAATGAAAAATTAGATTATTTATTTTTATTCCACATAAGCAAACAAACAATTTAATTATGTATTCCCCTTTTACCTGTGCCCACTACTGCCCCCAGGTGTCCACAACCAAAAAGTGTTGGAAATAAACCAAAATAATGAAGACCTGCTATATTATGTAAAGCAATTAACTAAACAAATAACTAGCAAAAGCGTCATTTTTACTAATTAGAGCAATACAATTTCAGCGTAGAAGGGCGATTTTTGTCTTGGGTTAGATGTGTGAAGGGCGCCGTTGCTTACAAGCAAAAAGGTCGATTGGATGGTCGAAATGTCCAGGATTTTTGTCAGACACAGGTGGCAACCCTAGCGTGACATCACACGTGTAACAGTTCAGGTGTCGATTTCATTCCTATGCGCAGCATTGGTTAGACCAGTCTCGATATGGAATCACGATTTGGAGAGAATTCTGATAGTGATTGGGATTCTTATACGTTGGATGAAGGGGCAGATAATTATCAAGGATATTCCGGAGTAAATGGTTCTTTTCGAGCCCCCAAGACGAGAAACAGATGCCAGTTCACTCAGTTCAGGACAGTCCCGCTCACCGCCGATAGCGCACCACCAGCCAGAGAGAATTGGGAACACAGATTGGTTTGTGGATTTTTATTCTAAACTGGCTGCTGCAAAATATACGGAAAATATTTACATGTACCTCAATAAACGCAGAATCGTACACTTATTCAGTGTAATTACTGAAAAAAATATGAAGTGGGCGATAATAGGGGAATCAGCGAACTGTCCAAATGTCAGATCAAATGTCATTTATTAAATCAATGGGTTTTTTTTGCTCCAATAATTTCCATGTGGTCGTTCTGGTGAATCAAGTGAACCACGAACGACCATGGTGAACACTTGATGAATCAGATTTATTATTCGTAGGCGACATGAAATCTGCCTGCTTCGTTTGCACAAACCCCACCCACTGTCGCTTTAGATTAGAGTCATTTCTCGGAAATTTGTGAACTGAATGTCCTGCTGTATATGGGATTTAAACATCCAAACACAACTCGGCGCTTTCCCATTGTTATTTTTATAAGATTCCAACAACAATATCCAATTTCAGCGAGTAAACAAGCACGGAGTCAGATGAACCGAAATGACCCAGATACCCGGGGTTCTACGCGTGACGTCATGCGAGATTAGCCCTGAGGCAAGGCTGCCTTTTTCCAGGATCCGGACGCCGTGATTTATCGATAATTTTGTGCTTGATAATAAAATAACAACTGCTTTATTAATTCATTTTGGTCGTTACTAATGATATATATTCATTTTAAAGCATTCAGGGCTTTGAACCGGTTCAAGGAACGAAAACGAAAACCGGGAACTTTTTCTATTTCACATGGAACAGAAACGAAACCAGAAACTTTATTATTTTTTATGTTCCGGAACAGAAACGCTTATTAAAAATAATGGTAACCGGTTAATACCGGTTTTTATTTCGTTCCTCAAAGTTTCCGTAGCCTACAAATAAAAAAGTCATTCTTCTCCTGCGCAAGTTTCTATGACTCGCTGGGGTTCACTTCCTGTGTGACGTTCGCTGACTGAATGGAGAGAGCGGGAGGGTGGACTACTATCACGTCTCCACATCTTAAATAAGAGGTAAATATTGCAGTCTATTGTTATTCAAAAACGTCAATTTCAAACACGATATCAATATATTTGTCCACGTTAATGAGAGGCTCGCGAACATTAAATGACGTTAACCTCTGTTAGCCTATCAATGCATAGGGTCTGACTAGCCTTTGGTAACACACTAAACAAATTATCTTTCATTTTTGGCACTTTTTCTGTTTGTGTAGATGGGAAGACATACTGAGAATCCAAATCGCCAACATTTGAAATAATAATTGTTTTGAATTATTTCTTGTCTTATTTAATGAAGGTTGTAATAGAATTAGCCTACATTTGGCTTAAGCTGGATGAGACAGAGACATAATTTTATAGCCATTTGTTAAACAGCTGACAGGGAACGTAATTAACCGTTCCGGGAACTAAATTTTTTTGTTCTAACCGGTTCGGGAACGTCTATTTAATGGTGGAACCCAAAACCGGAAACGTTAAAATTCCGTTTCTGTTCGGAACGAACCAATAGGAAAAAAATTCTGGTTCAAAGCCCTGAAAGCATTACATACACTTTAAAGCTACACTTCAGTGACATCTTGATTGGGTTTATTTCGACATCTCAGATCCATTGTGGTCGTGTACAGAGGTACAGAGGTGTACTTAATTACATTGTGTCGCTGTCTGAATACTTATAGACCTGACTCTGTGTGTGTGCGTGTGTGTGTGTGTGTGTGTGTGTGTGTGTGTGGCCGAGTCCATAAAACAAAGCATAAGCTTCGATATTTTATGAATATATGTGTGTATATTTATATATGTATATGATGTGTGCAGGACTGTAAATGACCAGGCAGTTACTAAGGATGCTGTAAATATAGCGCTAATGTTAATGTATGAGCTAATTTCATTATTTTATGAGCTTCTTCTCTGACTGCTTGCTTGCGTTCACATGAAAGTAAGAAACTCCCAGTCGTGCTGCTTTTTTGTGGCTTTTTTGGGGGGGATCTCAGTCCCGATGCAAAGTTCTTCAACTGGGGTTCAGACGGTAAAAACAGAAGACATGCAGAAATGAAAAGTAAAAAATATTTATGACTGGACTAATACTGGACGCTCTCTTTCTCTCTCTCTTTTGCTTTCAGGGTTTCTTCCGCAGGAGCATCCAGAAAAACATGGTGTACACATGTCACAGGGACAAGAACTGTATTATCAACAAGGTGACGAGGAACCGTTGCCAGTACTGCCGTCTGCAGAAGTGCTTTGCTGTTGGAATGTCGAAAGAATGTAAGTGGTAAACTCCACGCTAACACACACACACCATACATGTCAACCTATACAGAATGTCCGTATTTTATACGGATTTGATTCAATAAACGTAGTATACGGGCGTATAAATAAAGTTATACGGATTCTTTAAAAAAACTTCAATATTTATTTAGAGCTATAATCAGTTCCTACGATGATAAGAGCGCATAACATTTACAAACGTACTGTACACCCCACACAGCCAGTAAAGAGTCTTATGAAATCGCGTGTTATCTTGTGGTAGCAAGACTTCGTTCCACTTTTGATCATGCACACATTGCATTGCAAGAATCCCGCCAACCGTGAAGTCATAGACATATAAACATAGACGCCGCCTTCTGCGTAGAATCGTACGTCATCCTCGCCGCCATATTGGATGTGGCAAAGTGGAGATTCTTCAACCGTCTCTGGTATAGCGTCTAGACAGTAGCCGAGAATAAAGATGCCTCATTCATGTGCTGCGTTTAACTGTACCAACAGGTTTACCGTCCAAACGAGATCACATGGGATTACCTTTCACAGGTGAGACTGGAAAAATACTTTTCATAGTATTTGGTCATTATAACGTAATTTTACGAACAGATTTTCCTGACTTTGTGGCTAATATGAAGTCTCGCGCATAATAGCCGCTCGGTGAAACCTGTCTCCAAACAACGAAGTATTTCCTTCGTAACTACGCTGATAACACTTTGTGTTTTTGTCAAACATTGGAGCTTTGTATTCATTCTGAAGGTTTATTGTTATTAATATTGAATAAAAAGTAACTGGGATATATCATTGTTAATTATCATTCAAATTTTAGGTAAATTATTTTAATTTGCATCTTATACGGATTTTATAAGGGAAATACGGATTTTGGAGGTCGGTTATACAGGTTTGATTGACCAAAGGTTGACATGTATGACACACACACACAGAGCATCACCTATATTATCATTATCATTTATTCAGTTTATTTCCAGCACTTTTTATCGTGCCCTTCCTATCCCAGTCCTTCAAATGTTCAATTTTATACAAGCATAGAAACTTTTTTTGCTATATTCAGGGATTTTTTTTTCTACGTTTTTAGAACATTTACTGTATATGGAATCAGGTGAATGGAAGCGAATGGCACTCTTGTCATTGCGGTGTTTTCCTTTTTAAAGATAGCATCAATATCAGCAGTTTTCTGAATGTTCAAATGGCCTTCGGAAGATAAAACTGTAGATACCTTTCAGATATGGATGAATTTTTTGCGTTGAAAGCATTTTCATACTCCACTGATAACTAACTTACTGCCACTTGAATCTTGATGCTTTCTTATAGATGCACCCATAGCTCACTTCACTGCTTGCTCCTTTAATTTAATAAATATTTTTTCCCAACCTGCTTCATCAGACAGCACAAAGGAAATTGGAAACAAAACATGATTAACACTATCGTGGCACATCAGGACACCGTCGATTCACTCATTGCTCCTAGGGTACCCTTGAAATAGGGCACTTGGGCTGCTGAATGCATCATTGCACCGTCTGCGTCCTAGCGCTCTTGTCGCCTTGTTCTCACAGATCGGAGTGCTTTGCATTTCACACGTTATTGGAGCACGTCGATTGCATCAGCGTTTATGGCTCCTGGTCTACTTCATGCTCCATTTGCCATGAGAGAAGAGGTGATTCTTACCCACACGCTTTTCTGGGACAAAAGAACAATCCAGACGGTGATTTCTTAAACATTCATCCCGTTCTTCTTTCTTTATTCCGTCCATAAAGGAGCAGAGATATTGTGTGAAGCTATTGTGCTGCTGGTGATCTCAAAAAGTTTACGATATCAGGGATCCCACAGATCTGAAAAAGTGTGGAAGTTAATTTAACCCTTTGATGCAAAACATATGCACACGCCTTCTAATGCACAACATGGGTCAAAAATGACCCGCATTCATTTTCCAGGTTATTTCATGCTGACTGAGTTTTTCTTTGCTCTATCTTTTGAAATCAATTTATTTTATGATTGAATATTCCAAGTATTCTTTAAATATCTTGTTTTTAATTACCACAAATCATTAATTTAATTTTTTTCTTTCCTACTTTATGAACAAAAATACTTTTTATATTACTACACATGGGTCATCCAAGTGTGATTTAAAATTAAATGTCTTAATACTATAATAATAATTTGTTTCAAGTAATTACTTTAGCAGTGAATGGGGCCAGTTATTTATTTATTAACGATGTAGTTAGCTAAGCCAACTACAATAAAATTAGCTAACGAAAGTAGAATATGTCAACAGCTCGGTAGCTAATAGTAATTACTTGTAACTTTCTGACAAGTAATCTACTCACTCTCAAGGGAACCTAAACATAATCCATTTTTTTTCTAAGGCCAAGTTTACATTAGACCGTATCTGTCTCGTTTTCTTCGCGGATGCACTGTCCGTTTACATTAAAACGCCTGGAAACGCCGGGAAACGGGAATCCGTCAGGGTCCACGTATTCAATCCAGATCGTGTCTGGTCCGGTGCTGTGTAAACATTGAGAATACGCGGATACGCTGTGCTGAGCTCTAGCTGGCGTCGTCATTGGACAACGTCACTGGACAATGTCAGACAACGTCATTGGACAATGTCAGACATCCACCTTCCTGATTCGCTGGCGTTGGTCATGTGACGTGACTGCTGAAAAACGGCGCGGACTTCCGCCTTGTATCACCTTTCATTAAAGAGTATAAAAGTATGAAAATACTGCAAATACTGATGCAAATACTGCCCATTGTGTAGTTATGATTGTCTTTAGGCTTGCCATCCTTCCACTTGCAAGTGGTAAGTGATATGCACTGAGATCACACACACAGCGGCTCAGTCCCGAATCACTGCTTGTGCACTTCACTCGCGCACTCTGTGAGCTGCGCAGGGCCGGAGTGCGCACCCTCCAGAGGGCACTCGCTGTTCAGGGCGGAGTGATTTGGAGCGCAGGATGCCTGCGGAGCCGAGCGTATCCATGTATTGGTGTTGCTGTGTGCACGCAAATCGTGTATTGGTGTTGCTGTGTGCACGCTAATCGTTTTAAAAACGTTAATCTGATGATCCGCTGATACGGTCTAATGTAAACCCCACCTAAGGTAATGTTAGAACAATTGAAAAACATTACTTCCATGTATTAGATGGGCAAAGGGCGCTGTGCTGAGCTGTGAAATGTCTGACACAAGCACAATTCACAGTTCCCACCAAACGCTGGAGTAAATGCATGCGGGTCGGTTCTGACCCATGGGTGTAAACTTGATGTAGAATTACAAAAGCTGTGCTTGTTCATAACTTAAGAAAGGAAAAATAAAAATGATGATTTGTGCTAAACAAAAACAAGATATTTACTGCATATTTGGAAAAGTAAATGACAAAATGAATTTATTTCAAAAGTATATCATAGAAACACTCAGCCGTACATGAAATAACCTGGAAAATGAATGCAGGTCGTTTTTGACCCATGTTGTGCATTAGAAGGGTAGTGATACAAAAAGGGTTTTTATTCAGAAAGTAAGAAAGGAAAAAATAAAATAAGGATGTATGATGATCAAAAACAAGTTAATTGAGGAATACCTTGAATACTGAATGATGAAATTAATTTATTGCAAAGATATAGAAGATAAAAACTCAGCCCGGTCACTTTTGACCCATGTTTTGCATCAAAGGGTTAAATAACTTACAACACCTTCATGAAAGTGCTGTGGAATATTTTACATTTAAATCTTTCATGTAATCTGATCAAATGGTTATAACTTGGGAAAGTCTTGACATTTTCTACTATATACTGTATAATAAGGAGTATTTCAGACATTCCTGAACGGATATATGTTTCTCTTTTGCACGAAGCGCAATCACAAGTAAAATAATAGCATTTTAAAATCTGATGAACACCAAAAGTGAAAAGGAAGAGTATCACGGACAATGTGCTGATATTTCATAGCAAATGGAATCCATTTGCTGTCCAACAACTTGATCAAGTCTTGACATTCACTGTATCAGGCTTGTAGTACTCGAGTCCGAGTCGTGCCCTAATTTTAAGGACTCGTGACTTGACTTGGATTTGAGCACTGATGACTCGGACTTGGACTCGTGCATTAACTGCATTCGGACTTGTAAATTGGAGACGAGGACTCTGATTTTTTCTTCTTTACTTTTTTGTAACATGCCATAATAATTTGGCATAAGATATTTATATCTACATGAATTTTTATGCTAATTTTGTGCAAGAGAATGCACATTCACCTGTTCAGGAACAAACTAACGTTAATGGCGCTAAAATGCCTGGAGAGAAGCCGCTAGGATTGTCCGCTTTGCTTATACAGACTTCTCGTGCAGTGGGAAAAAATGCCCTGCTGTGTGTTCCATATGTAGAAGAACTATCGAGGAGACGACGGGGACAACCTCGAACTTCAATCGTCATTTGGCAAGACCACACCCAGAGAAGGAAGTGACACGCTATGTTCACTGCTCTGTTGATAGTGGGCGGAGCTTGCTGAGCGATGAACAAGCTTTTTATCTGTAGGCTGTCAACTAAAATGGGGCGGTCGAGCAGTAACGTTAGTCCAACACAGTAACAGAGACACTTTCACATAAACGCAGCAACAGCCACCGTCAAATGCTGTGAGTGGAGTCTTGTTGTCAGACTTGACTCGAAATTTTCTTTCAAGACTTGGACTCGAACACTGGGGACTTGAGACTTGACTCGGACTCGAGGTTTAATGACTCGACTACAACACTGCACTTTACAACATTTAGCTAGCAAATTAATTGCTGTTTGTTAAACTGGTGCTTTACCCAACACAATCATTGCAAGAAGATGGACAAGGTTAATAATAATAATAATAATAATAAAATTCCACATCTTGGAATATTTATCTATGGTTTTTAAGTTTGACGCCTCAAAATATGTTGTACTTTGAGCACGATACTCAATTTCGACCCAAATCTGATTTTTCCTCATTTTCATCTGAATTCAGTAAATAACTGACTGCGACATCCACTGGGTTTTCCCAGGCAACCACACACATTACTTTTATTCACATTATTCATCATATACTGTATAATAGCAAAATACTATTCACGTAAAAAATGACACACAGGCTCACACACTTGAGGAAGGTAAAAATAACAAGCGAAAATACCTTTTTCAAGCAAGTAAAAAGAAATTGAAGTATTTTTTTGAAAAATAAATATGATTTGATTTTTCTAACTGACTAAATTAAAACAGTTCTTTAAAGGAAGCTCACAAATTTGGACCCTGTTGTGTTTTGTTCAGCAATAATAAACAGAATAACTAGAGACAAGTGAAATTTTAAAAATGGCAATTTAGCCATGCGTCACTGCACAGCTCATGGAACACTAAAACAGGTAACATTATTTTTAGCCGAAGCAGCCTTAAGGAAGATGTCAGCATCTGGCATTCACCTGGTGAGAGTCTCTCCTCTGGGTGATGCTGGAGAATCATTAGGACACAACAGCAGCTGTAGCGCTCTCTCTCTCGCTCGCTCGCTCTCACTCTCTCTCTCTCTAACTCTCTTGCTCTCTCTCGCTCGCTCTCTCGCTCTCCCTCTTGCTCTTTCTTGATCTCTCGCTTGCTCTCTCGCTCTCTCTCTTGCTCTCTCTCTCTCTTGCTCTTTCTCTCTCTCTTGCTCTCTCTCTCTTGTTCTCTCTCTCACTCTCTCTCGCTCTCTCTGTCTTGCTCTCTCTCTCGCTTGCTCTCTCGCTCTCTCTCTTGCTCTTTCTCTCTCTCTCTCTCTTGCTCTCTCACTCTCTTGCTCTTTCTCTCTCTCTTGCTCTCTCTCTCTTGTTCTCTCTCTCACTCTCTCTTGCTCTCTCTCTCACTCTCTCTCTCTTGCTCTCTCTCACTCTCTCTTGCTCTCTCTCTCACTTGCTCTCTCTCTTGTTCTCTCTCTCGCTCTCTTGCTCTCTCTCTCTCTCACTCTCGCTCTCTCATGCTCTCTCTCGCTCTCTCTCTCTTGCTGTCTCTCTCTCTCATTCTCTCGCTCTCTCATGCTCTCTCTCACTCTCTCTTGCTCTTTCTCTTTCTCTTGCTCTCTCTCTTGTTCTCTCTCACTCTCTCTTGCTCTCTCTCTCACTCTCTCTCTCTCTTGCTCTCTCTCTCACTCTCTCTCGCTCTCTCTCTCATGCTCTCTCTCTCACTTGCTCTCTCTCTCTTGTTCTCTCACTCTCTCTCGCTCTCTCTCTCATGCTCTCTCTCTCTCATTCTCTCTCTCTTGTTCTCTCTCTCACTCTCTCGCTCTCTCTCTCGCTCTCTTGCTCTCTCTCTCACTCTCGCTCTCTCTCATGCTCTCTCTCGCTCTCTCTCTTGCTGTCTCTCTCTCTCATTCTCTCGCTCTCTTTCATGCTCTCTCTCACTCTCTCGCTGTCTCTCTCTCTCTCATTCTCTCGCTCTCTCTCTTGTTCTATCTCTCATGCTCTCTCTCTCACTCTCGCTCTCTCTCATGCTCTCTCTCTCTCTCATTCTCTCTCTCTCTCATTCACACACCTCAGGTTTTTTAGATCTTTGTATCGAGAGAGAGAGAGAAGAAAAGGAGCTGGCTGTGTTTAGGTCCCTGAAGAGACAATGTCCTCGGCCTGGTTATGCTGGTGCTTCTCTCCTCAGACACTTTCACCATTCATTCTTCCATCCCGATCCGCTTCCCTCTTCCCCATGTTCACTCTGCGGAGAAATGATGTACATGGACCTCACACACTTCTGCTCAGTCTGTCACCACTTCACTGCCAGTGCGTGTTTGTGACAAGAGCAGAGGAGAAATATTGTGTTTATTTCCCAGGGCATCTGTCGCAATGGTGGGTCTCATGCTGCACAGATGGCCGGCCTGGATGGGAACATGATTGAAACATGCCGTTATCATAACCACCTCTATCTCTTACACACACACACATGCAAGAAATGCTCTTGAGCTGAAATCAAGAGTTAAATCTGAAGCAGGGATGGCTGGTAGGCCATGAAACCATTAAATAAATGAAGATTATCATAGCTTCTAAAACATATGCTCAGAAAGATACAGGACAAGAAAGGATTCTCTCAGTTATTTATTTATTCACTCATTCATCAATCAGTTTTGTTCACCAAAACAATTAGTAATAGATAGACTAGAAAAATGATTAGGCTAAAGTGTCTTTCAAAAATGTATTTTATTTTACCTATTTAGGCGGCACGGTGGTGTAGTGGTTAGCGCTGTCGCCTCACAGCAAGAAGGTCCTGGGTTCGAGCCCCGGGGCCGGCGAGGGCCTTTCTGTGTGGAGTTTGCATGTTCTCCCCGTGTCCGCGTGGGTTTCCTCCGGGTGCTCCGGTTTCCCCCACAGTCCAAAGACATGCAGGTTAGGTTAACTGGTGACTCTAAATTGACCGTAGGTGTGAATGTGAGTGTGAATGGTTGTCTGTGTCTATGTGTCAGCCCTGTGATGACCTGGTGACTTGTCCAGGGTGTACCCTGCCTTTCGCCCGTAGTCAGCTGGGATAGGCTCCAGCTTGCCTGCGACCCTGTAGAAGGATAAAGCGGCTAGAGGTAATGAGATGAGATTTTACCTATTTAATGAAGAAAATGAACACAGTGCTGTTGGATTCTCGATTCTGATTGGTCAGAAGGTATTGATTCATTTTCTTTAATATAAATATGCAGGTGATTGTAGGAAATCGTGCGCTCTGATTGGTCGTGAAATTCGGACTATTTCTCAATAATCACCTCGAGCAACTCGGCAAAACGGCGGCTGGTCGCTTTGTCACTGTAAGTGAGGAAGAATTACAGATTATAAAAGAAATTGCTGTTCCTAAAAGCACAAAAGTTTCTATGAAGTTTGGTCTAAAACTCTTCAAAGGTAAGATGGGATTGTGATTTATTTTATCGATTTCAAAGCAAAATATTTTATGTGGCTCGGCGTAGATAAGTGAGACAAGTCTGAGCGTGCCTTTATTATGTTTGTATGCCACTTCTGAAGTTTAAAATAAATAATTTTTTTATACTATTTTAAAAAATAATTACCTGTGTGTTTATACTAAAACAGTTATATGCCTCAGTGAATATCGGTGAATAATAACCTCAACTTCGTCTCAGTTATTAGCTCATCCAGCCAACGGGCGATGAGTTTATGCCATCATGTGTTGCCCGTTGTCTGTCATCCGTCCGGCATCATCCACATTTCACGAAAATCGCTTCTTCTCTTTCAATTCTTCACTGATTTTTATTCTTTTTGGCAGGAAGATAGATCTGCCTGGGATGCATATAGCTTCTACCCAAATTTGTATAATTGCAATTAATAATAAAGATATAGAGTAATACAAATACACACAAATTGCTTCTTTTCAGTCAATTCCTCACTGTTTTGGATTCTTTCTGGGAAATAGATAGGTAATTCTAGGGTGTAGGGGGCTTATATATGTATATATAGAAGGACACTTCAGCAAGTCCTGCTGGTCCAGGGAATCAAACCAGCCACCTTTTGGTTCCAAAGCTGCTTCTCTAACCATTAGGCCATAGCTTCCCCATATTCCTTACATATATCTAATACAGTGGCGGTTGGTAGTCTTTCAAACAGGGGAGGCTGGTCGGTTACGATATTTCCAGATTTTAAAAGAAAAAAGAAAAAACATCAATTTTGCCCATACTCTTGCCTCTGATCTGGCTGATTGTTGGCAGGGTCACAAACTGTGAAATAACAGGTTCTTTTGGCCCATTAGCCTACTGTCCAATATACATGATGGTGGTGTTGGGGGGGGTATATTTTAACATTTTATATTTTAAAATTGTGGCATGTTGTTTAAAAATTGATCATTATTGAAAGCAGCTCTTTGTCAAGAACCTCAGCAGTAACAGCAGAGTGTTCTGGAATAGGCACAAGCACTGACCTTGGGGAGCCAAACATAGAGCTGGGTGCCACACATTTCATTCAATGACACTTTCCCTATATTTTACTTATTTTGACTGAGAAATGTTTTATTGAGGGGCGGCACGGTGGTGTAGTGGTTAGCGCTGTCGCCTCACAGCAAGAAGGTCCTGGGTTCGAGCCCCGGGGCCGGCGAGGGCCTTTCTGTGCGGAGTTTGCATGTTCTCCCCGTGTCCGCGTGGGTTTCCTCCGGGTGCTCCGGTTTCCCCCACAGTCCAAAGACATGCAGGTTAGGTTAACTGGTGACTCTAAATTGACCGTAGGTGTGAATGTGAGTGTGAATGGTTGTCTGTGTCTATGTGTCAGCCCTGTGATGACCTGGCGACTTGTCCAGGGTGTACCCCGCCTTTCGCCCGTAGTCAGCTGGGATAGGCTCCAGCTTGCCTGCGACCCTGTAGAAGGATAAAGCGGCTAGAGATAATGTGATGTGTGTGTGAAATGTTTTATTGACAATTTTGATAACCCTTCACTTTTAATCCAGGTCTGTAGTGTGAAATGTTCTCGGCTGTGTTTTTGTTTAAAAATGTTTTCCAAATTGTAGCTGTGTTTAATTCATATCCAGAAAAATATATATTCCAATATAATATACTCAGCATAAACATTTTAAATAGATTCTATATTTTTGGTCCATCCATGACATATTACTAAAGTAGCCTATTTACTGTTGATGTGGGTCACTTGCTGTTAGCCAATTCACTTTCTCGTACCAGGAGAGCTGAAAGGAACGAGTATTATTCCCTATTTTTTTCACCAAGTCAGTTTGAGGCGTTGGTCTACCCTGCTCTTTAATTTTAATTTTTTCCTCAAAAGGAAGACTGGCAAATGGCTTCACCAAAATTAAATCAGCAATGCTTGGCATCCGTGCGCAGCTTTCTTGCTAGCTGACTAGCCCCCTCAAGTTCAAGTTCAGTCACTCAAATAAACGAAATTTCTGGAACTAAGATAGCAAACTTGACAACACTATATTTACACTTTATTTACAATGAAAATATATACAAACTAAAAAGGCTGGTAGAAACCGTATGTAATGAATGAAATGGAAATGTAAGCTGATCTCTTACAATACACCACAGCACTTGCGAATCCGCATGGGACTGAACTGAAATTCACCGCTGCCTGTCTATATTTGAAACGAGCTGTCAATCAAAGAAAATATTCGGCCGCTTTCACCAATCACCAGTCTCCTCGCGGAAACTGCCATGTCCCTCCCACTGTGAGGCTCGGAGTCCGGTGGGCGGGCGTTTTCGCAGCATTTGTCCAATAACCGTCTTGCATTTTGAGATTGAGAAGTGCATAGCTCCCAAATGCCATTGAAGTCCACTGAGGCTGGGCTGCATCGCGCTGTCACGAGGGGGAAAAACTCACGCACACATTAGGCGAACTGGGGAAAGTTATAACGGAATGATTTCGCACTGTAGTGGGTTGAGCACATATATTTCTATGATTCTGGATCTGAAATAGCAATGTTATAAGGTCGGCTATAACATAAGCCTAGCGCAATTCATCCTACACGATGTTCGTCATTTTTAGAGGAGGCTGAGCCTCCCTCGTTGTCTTAGAGCAATCGCCCGTGATCTAATATACCAATTTAAAAAAGCCAACTATTATTATACATACACATTCCTTTTGGGTGTTCAACACGTCTTTCTCTTTCAAAATTCTCTCAAAATCTTCCATATTTAACGAAGCAATCCTGGCGGCCATATTTGTTTACAAATTGTCCCAGTCGCTCGCTAGGGTTTTATGTCTCCGGCATGTGATGTCATGTTGTCTTAACAACCATGCAATATCGTAAACCATATTCAGCGCTCATTCTCCATTGGGTAGAGTGACGTAATACATGTAGGATAAGCGATATGCTAACAGTATTGCATGCTATCAAACCAAATGAATGAAACCCGCTAAAAGAGAATAGAATACATATATGTTATTTACCAGCTGGGAGGTCCGTATGGTGAAATACCGTGACCGAGGTCTTGAAGGTACTGAGCGAGGCTCTCTGGGCCGAGGTCAGTGTTCAAGGCCGAGGTCACGGTATTTCACCATACGGACTGACCTTAAGCTGGTAAATAATATATTTATTTTTTTCTTTACCAAATTCTAACAGAAAACAAGAGTGCCCGAAAGGGAAAACCGAGCCGAGGCGAGCTGCCATTTTGAATCCTCATTCACGGCTGTAATGCAAATGGCATCCTCCTCGGTATACAAAAACTACATGTTGCCGCCTATGTAGTCCCCTATTTATACAAATAGGAGTCATTCAGGATTCAGCCATGTTTTTGCTCGGTGTTAGCAAATTACAGGTTTTAGCTTTCTCCTGAAATGTTTTCTTTTATTTCTTCTTCCTCAGGGTAGTAAAACTCGCTTTCGCTGTGAACACTGTCGTTATCGCTATCCATGATGTAAAATTAATGCTATTATGCTGAGAAATGCTGGCAAAAATTTACAAGATTTTTGATAATCTTATAAATAAATCTTATGAAAAAAGATAAATGTTGACAAAAAATTCGACTATGTTTGTTGTTGTTGTGAACGAGCAAGTGGCCAGAGGTCTGTAACCGGGGTCTGTAACTGGGGTCCGTACCATAGGATACGGACCCGCTCTCCAGCCAATCAGAGTGCAGGATTTGGACCACAAAAAAAATAAATGTTTTTATTCCATCGAAAATCTGTCCTGTACAGTATGTATAATAATTTCCGATATTCACTTCGCCTTCAGCAAATCATTGTTAAATAACAGCAGCTCTGACAGTAGTTCCAGCTGCAAGGCAAATCACAGGTTTATACTGCATTAATGCTCTTGTTCTAATACATTATCATTTCTGTGCACACGTAAGTGCATTTAAAAATATACATATCTAGTACTTTTCAAAGGAGTCTGCATGTGTCATTCTTTAATAGATAAGAATTGTAATTGTAGGGGAATTGTTATTGTCAGTAAATCGGCTGAGAACGCTTTGACTACAAACATGGACACCTCGAACTACAATCCCCAAGTCTCACAGCGCCCTCTGTCTCCCAACTACTGATCGCAGCTGACACTCATTCCCTAATCACCGCTCTCCCCATTTAAGCCTCGCACACACACGCCACTTCAGTGTGAAGTATCGTTCTGCTCCATTCGGTTCATACCAAGCCGTGTTTATTCTGACTGTCTCTCTATTTCTGACCTTTGCTTACTCTCTCACGTTTTCGCCCTTTGTCTTTCCTCTACCACATTGTTCGCTGATCGCCCGACCCTCGCTTGCTACCGACCACGATTTCTGTCTCTCGATTTGGATTTGTTTACAATTTGCTTCACGCCTTCTTCTAAGTGCCTCCACTCTGACAGTTATAGAAGAGAAAACACTTGATTGTGAACATTGGGGTGATTATTTTCCAAGAACAGAACGCCCTGTCGGCACGGTGGTGTAGTGGTTAGCGCTGTCGCCTCACAGCAAGAAGGTCCTGGGTTCGAGCCCCGGGGCCGGCGAGGGCCTTTCTGTGTGGAGTTTGCATGTTCTCCCCGTGTCCGCGTGGGTTTCCTCCGGGTGCTCCGGTTTCCCCCACAGTCCAAAGACATGCAGGTTAGGTTAACTGGTGACTCTAAATTGACCGTAGGTGTGAATGTGAGTGTGAATGGTTGTCTGTGTCTATGTGTCAGCCCTGTGATGACCTGGCGACTTGTCCAGGGTGTACCCCGCCTTTCGCCCGTAGTCAGCTGGGATAGGCTCCAGCTTGCCTGCGACCCTGTAGAAGGATAAAGCGGCTAGAGATAATGAGATGAGATGAGAACGCCCTGTTGTGTTGTATTCCTTACTTAATCATGCGCGTAATTCCCTCCTTAAAACTAATGTGGTTGTACTACTTTAAAAGCAATAACTGCAACCAAACATTTCCTCATCTCATTATCTGTAGCCGCTTTATCCTGTTCTACAGGGTCGCAGGCAAGCTGGAGCCTATCCCAGCTGACTACGGGCGAAAGGCGGGGTACACCCTGGACAAGTCGCCAGGTCATCACAGGGCTGACACATAGACACAGACAACCGTTCACATTCATGGTCAATTTAGAGTCACCAGTTAACCTAACCTGCATGTCTTTGGACTGTGGGGGAAACCGAAGCACCCGGAGGAAACCCACGCGGACACGGGGAGAACATGCAAACTCCGCACAGAAAGGCCCTCGCCGGCCACGGGGCTCGAACCCAGACCTTCTTGCTGTGAGGCGACAGTGCTAACCACTACACCACCGTGCCGCCCGCCCCCCAAACATTTCCTACTATTTGATATTAGATTTTGAGACTCGAACAAAGGCACATACAGCACACTATCATATCCTGTATTCATAAATACATTGCCAAGCAGAGAGAAATACAGCACCTAGGGCATTTGGTCAGTCTGTCACATTTAAGTGCACTCCATATCCCGATTATTTCTTGAAGAGATCTTCTGAAATAGAGACCAAAGCCTCTGAGCCCCCTCTCATGTCCGAGAGCTTTTTATTTGTGTGTGTTAAGTACTGCTCAATAAAAGAGGTGATTAAGCTGGTAATAGCTGCTAGATTGAGCAGAAAGAAAAGGCACATTAAGAGTACATTTTGTCTGAAAGGGAGAGACACTCCCACCTGTGCTAGATTTATTTCCTCTTGCAGAGAAGAGTATTAAATGTCGTTTATTGAATGGTGCTCTGTCCTTTGCATGATGAAGGGAAGCTCTGGCTGTGAAACAGTGTGGGAGCTTATTGGCCAGAAGACAAAACAGTCAACTCTGAATCCTGTTTGCTCCTGACAAGGAAGATTTATCAGATTGAATATGGATAAAACACCTCTATATGATGCTTCTCAAGTTTCACTACAGTAACATGAACAACTTCTCGGCTGACTGTCGTCTGGAAAAAGTACGCCTTTCGACCACGAGTTGGTCTAGTGGTTAGCGTGTCCGCCTCTTGACTGGGAGATTGCGAGTTCTACTGGCGGTCTGGTCATACCAAAGACCATCGTAAAAATGGTACCTACTACCGTCTGGCAAGGCACGCTGCAATACAGATGTGAGTAGGGAAGTCAAACTCTCACAGTTGCCAGAGGACCCGCCCCCCACTGTAACCCTAGCTGTATAGGTGAGAGACCGAGGGCTATTGAAACGGAGATTGGTGCTGCACCCGTATGCCTTAAAGAGTCGGTTAGTACTGGGACAAGATACTTGCTGGGAAGACCAGATTCTGGCATGAGAGGGACTTTGACTTTTGACGAGTCTTGTTCAAAAAGTGACTCGACCCACTGTACTTGTTGTATCTCATTGGTCAACATTTAAATTCAAACTGAGCCTCAGCAGGCATTGCATCATGGACTTGATAAAAACACAAAGATAAAGTTACCTGACACCCACTAAAGCCACACTCAAGAGCTATTTTCATGATCCATGTCAAGCATATAGCCACAACTACCTACATACAGTACACAGTACCAGTCAAAAGTCTGTACACCCCAACTCATTCATAGTTTTTTCTGTATTTTGTATTTTCTACATTGTAGAACAAAACTGAAGAAATAACATATATGGAATCATGTCCATCCATTATCCGTAACCGCTTATCCTGTGCAGGGTCACGGGCAAGCTGGAGCCTATCCCAGCTGACTACGGGCAAAAGGCAGGGTACACCCTGGACAAGTCGCCAGGTCATCACAGGGCTGACACATAGACAACCATTCACACTCACATTCACACCTACGGTCAATTTAGAGTCACCAGTTAACCTAACCTGCATGTCTTTGGACTGTGGGGGAAACCGGAGCACCCGGAGGAAACCCACGCGGACACGGGGAGAACATGCAAACTCCGCACAGAAAGGCCCTCGCCAGCCACGAACCCGGACCTTCTTGCTGTGAGTCAACAGCGCTAACCACTACACCACCGTGCCGCCGAATATCTAATGTAAAAAATAATTTAAATTCAGTAATTATATGTAAGAATTTTCATCAATGTTTCCTTTTGTTTTAAGACGAAGGCCTAATTATCGATAAACTAGCTAATTATTCAGACAGCTTCTTCTAATTTAATACCCGCCCTTCAGTTGGACTAACTTGTACACAGTTGCTGTTCCTGAAGTGTCAAGCATTCATCATGGAAAACACATGCTATTTGTCTTATTTATACCAGGTGCACAACTTTGAGGATTAGATTAGGTACATAATTATTATTAATACATAATTATTAATATCCAGATTCTTTCTTGGTGTGACCCAAGATGGCGGCGCGGACAGATGTCGCGGCTCGGAGCGCTCAGTTATACAGCAGCGTTTTTGTATTTTTATGAGTGTTATATTTACTTGTTCAGTATGCTCAAGCACTCGGTGGACGTTTATATTATGGACGCACCGAACTGCTTAAAATCGGAGCTCGATGTCAGAATTACACCTCTGTTGTGTCCCCACACACACACATACTGTCTATTGTTAAAAGCACTATAAAAATAAACTTGACTAGAGAATGCTATTTTCTCTGATATTGTTATATTACTAAATCATGTTTTTATATTTAAAATGATTACCGTCATGTTATTTTAATGCTTTCATGGGAATGACCCTGGATTCTCATGAAAGGTGGTCAGGGTATATTTGAATTAGATGTTCTGCTCCATGCTATTAATTTGTCATCGTTTCGTATTAAGCTTTTGGGTAATATAGTTTGCTTTTTGGGTAATACATTTTGCTTTTAGAAAGCCCCACAGCTGTGTGCTCATGTGAGTCCTTAATCTGCAGTAATTCCCCCTGCACAGGAGTGACATGCAGCCTTTCTTGCTCAATATCTGAACTGTGCGCCTGTGTGTAACTGTGAAATGGTCTTTCAAAAATGTTGCGGAAGATGGGAACTTCGGGCGGCACGGTGGTGTAGTGGTTAGCGCTGTCGCCTCACAGCAAGAAGGTCCGGGTTCGAGCCCCGTGGCTGGCGAGGGCCTTTCTGTGTGGAGTTTGCATGTTCTCCCCGTGTCCGCGTGGGTTTCCTCCGGGTGCTCCGGTTTCCCCCAAAGACATGCAGGTTAGGTTAACTGGTGACTCTAAATTGAGTGTAGGTGTGAATGTGAGTGTGAATGGTTGTCTGTGTCTATGTGTCAGCCCTGTGATGACCTGGCGACTTGTCCAGGGTGTGCCCCGCCTTTCGCCCATAGTCAGCTGGGACAGGCTCCAGCTTGCCCGCAACTCTACACGGAATAAGTGGCTACAGAAAATGGATGGCTTGATTATGATACATGAATATTTTAGTTAATTTTCCTGTCATTTGAAAATCGAGTTGAATATCCCTTTTTTCCCTCAGAATATTTTCATTTTACTCTGTTTAAATTACAACCTAACGTACATTCAGGCAGAGCTGGGTGTGTTGCAGTAATGAAAATTTCAACCGAAAATGCAATAAAATACAAAAATAATTCACTCTGATGTTGAAGTTACTCTTTGTGCAAGGTAGACTTGGAACTTGGAAGATGGCTCTGGACACTTACAGTAATGCTTTTATGGCTGAGGACAACAGTTAACTTGCTAACTTTAGGACTGCAGTTGTCATGAACAGTTTTGCACAAATCTCCATCAGCAAACAGTTTATAACTTCAACAAACTAGACCTCATGTTAAAACTATAATGAACAGTTGTACTTTGTGACTCTATAGGACACTGTTATAGAAGCAAGTTATTTATAATCCCGTTGTCTGTTATCACCCAAATGAGGATGGGTTCCCTTTTGAGTCTGAGTCCTCTCGAGGTTTCTTCCTCGTGTCATCTGAGGGAGTTTTTAGATTAGATTAGATTAGATTCACTTTATTCATCCCACATCGGGGAAATTCACGTGTTACAGTAGCAAGAAAATGTCAAACAGATAACAAATAAAACTGAAATAAAAATTAGACAAACGAAGGATTAAATACAAAGGGCTATTTGCATTATCTACCGTGAAAAAGTATAGAAAAATTGCCTTTCGGTAAAACAGTTTTGCGACAATGTCTGTTGTTAAAAGCACTATAAAAATAAACGTGACTTGACATATACACCCCCAAGTTGCTGCTAATGCACTGATCACTTTATATTCAGGACTGTAAATATAATTATTACAATCTGTGTGATATCTGCTCACGCTGCACTTTATTTTACTGGCTTGATCACTTTACACATAGGTGCATACAGTGGGGCAAAAAAGTATTTAGTCAGCCACCAATTGTGCAAGTTCTCCCACTTAAAAAGATGAGAGAGGCCTGTAATTTTCATCATAGGTACACTTCAACTATGAGAGACAGAATGGGGGGAAAGAATCCAGGAAATCACATTGTAGGATTTTTAATGAATTAATTGGTAAATTCCTCTGTAAAATAAGTATTTGGTCACCTACAAACAAGCAAGATTTCTGGCTCTCACAGACCTGTAACTTCTTCTTTAAGAGGCTCCTCTGTCCTCCACTCGTTACCTGTATTAATGGCACCTGTTTGAACTCGTTATCAGTATAAAAGACAACTTTCCACAACCTCAAACAGTCACACTCCAAACTCCACTATGGCCAAGACCAAAGAGCTGTCAAAGGACACCAGAAACAAAATTGTAGACCTGCACCAGGCTGGGAAGACTGAATCTGCAATAGGTAAGCAGCTTGGTGTGAAGAAATCAACTGTGGGAGCAATTATTAGAAAATGGAAGACATACAAGACCACTGATAATCTCCCTCGATCTGGGGCTCCACGCAAGATCTCACCCCGTGGGGTCAAAATGATCACAAGAACGGTGAGCAAAAATCCCAGAACCACACAGGGGGACCTAGTGAATGACCTGCAGAGAGCTGGGACCAAAGTAACAAAGGCTACCATCAGTAACGCACTACGCCGCCAGGGACTCAAATCCTGCAGTGCCAGACGTGTCCCCCTGCTTAAACCAGTACATGTCCAGGCCCGTCTGAAGTTTGCTAGAGAGCATTTGGATGATCCAGAAGAGGATTGGGAGAATGTCATATGGTCAGATGAAACCAAAATAGAACTTTTTGGTAAAAACTCAACTTGTCGTGTTTGGAGGAGAAAGAATGCTGAGTTGCATCCAAAGAACACCATACCTACTGTGAAGCATGGGGGTGGAAACATCATGCTTTGGGGCTGTTTTTCTGCAAAGGGACCAGGACGACTGATCCGTGTAAAGGAAAGAATGAATGGGGCCATATATCGTGAGATTTTGAGTGAAAACCTCCTTCCATCAGTAAGGGCATTGAAGATGAAACGTGGCTGGGTCTTTCAGCATGACAATGATCCCAAACACACCGCCCGGGCAATGAAGGAGTGGCTTCGTAAGAAGCATTTCAAGGTCCGGAGTGGCCTAGCCAGTCTCCAGATCTCAACCCCATAGAAAATCTTTGGAGGGAGTTGAAAGTCCGTGTTGCCCAGCGACAGCCCCAAAACATCACTGCTCTAGAGGAGATCTGCATGGAGGAATGGGCCAAAATACCAGCAACAGTGTGTGAAAACCTTGTGAAGACTTATAGAAAACGTTTGACCTCTGTCATTGCCAACAAAGGGTATATAACAAAGTATTGAGATGAACTTTTGTTATTGACCAAATACTTATTTTCCACCATAATTTGCAAATAAATTCTTTAAAAATCAGACAATGTGATTTTTCTGGATTTTTTTTCTCATTCTGTCTCTCATAGTTGAAGTGTACCTATGATGAAAATTACAGGCCTCTCTCATCTTTTTAAGTGGGAGAACTTGCACAATTGGTGACTGACTAAATACTTTTTTGCCCCACTGTAAATGCACCTCATACAATTGTGCAATATCTTCCTGCACTGCAATTCCCCCACTTAATTTATCTTGTATTTTATTTATTTTATTTATATCCTTTTTTACCGCTGCTGTTTTATCCGAGTGCTACCAAACTAAGTTTCATTGTATAACTACAATGACAAAGTTTTATCTCTTATCTTATCTTATCTTATCATGGGAACTTAAAGACCACTTTTGTACCTTATTTGTGCCTTCATGAGCTAAAATGTTCGACAGTTGTAGTGTCTGGAGACAACACAATGAATTTATTGTGAGTAATACACATTCACCGTCCACCTAAAGTGAACAGTTGAAAAATAAGATTGGAAAATATTCTTCACCTCTCCAGTTTCAGTATTTTTTCATGACTGACAGAAGTGGTTTTCTGCTGTTGTCACTCACACGGCTCAGACTTCAGCGTGCTGTGCATTCTGAGATGCTTTTCTGTTCACCACGGTTGCAAAGAGTAGCTGTTTGTACTGTAGGCTTCCTGTCATGTTGTCAAGTCAATGAGATCATATTTCCCCCATTCTGATGTTTAATTTGAAGATGAATTGTATTAATTGTCTAGTATACATGCATTACACATAGTATAGTAGGCATCTTTCAGTCTCGGGAGACTATGGGTCTGCACTCTGGTTGTCAGTCAGGATCGGGAACAGTGTCGAGTTTTGTCAACGCTGTGTAGCGAAGCTGAAGTGACCTCTCCAGTATGCAGGGCTTGGGTAGATGAGTATGGAAGACAGGCTGTTACCCATGCAGCAGATCTCCCCTCTCCACATCACTGAAAGGATCCATAGGAAAGGCAGAAGCCAGTACGCATGGTTCCAGTGACATCTCAGGAGTTGCCAGGACGAAGCTGTGTACAGCGACGGGCTGCCTTAGGGACTCCGGCTCCAGATTTTCTTCCAGGGTTTACTCCCTTAGTCTTTCCCTCTCTCGAGGGGTCCACAAGACAGTGGAGCTATTTTACCCATAGCTGGAGGTATGGTTTCCGGGCACCAGGGTGTATCCACACACCAGTGGGCTTGCGTGCCACGGATCTGGGGGCCAAACCACTTCCGAGTCCCTTGTAGGTCAGCCTGAGCCCACAAGGTGCTCAGTTTCCGTATGTCACCACAAGGAGGCACTACACAGGGCTTGCTGAAGGAAAGGCTATGTGCTGGCAAGGAAAGATTTCCCTTTCGCAGTGCTGTAAAACAGCAGCGCTAACCGGCGGTGGTAACTCGGAGCTACCACACTTGACACGTCACAACAGCCATTGAGACACACAATGTCTTTCACATACACGTTACACATACAAAACCTAGATCTAACGCATACCACAGTGTAGCGTCAAGAGAGCAGAGTTATTGGTGTTCAGCTCATGTATGGGATTAAGAGAGTCTCTGTGCTACTGATAGTGGCATTTACCACACTGACACCTGCTGCTCTAAACGTGTCAGCTTCAAGTGGCTATTAAGTCAGTCTGTTAGATCCCTATCACGCTGTAATCTCTGAAGCATGCTGCTCAATGGCTCAACCACGTATGGAGCAAAGCTCCTAAATCCATTCAACCGGCTTCATGGACTGAGGAGCAGAAATATTCCTGTTCTTTAATGGATAAAGCACACCAACTAAGACAAAGTGCTCATGGTTCAAAACAGGCCATGATGTCGGATACTGTGTTTGTCCTGTACTGACTGTCCTGTAATTTCATGTCCTTGTGTCCTCATGGCTCTCTTGCTTTCTCTGTTCTCCATCATCTTTGCTGTGTCTGTCTGCTTTTGTGATTTTTTTTTTTTTTCCTGGAGGCGCGAATGCTTTGGTGCATTGATCTTGAGAAACATCGGAGTGCCCTGCTGTCGTATTTGTGCATTAGTGGCTGTGATCACAGACTCATGAGGCCTTTTTCAACAACTACAAATACAGCAAGGCTACCACTGATCTGTGGACCGTACGTGCCAGCTCTGATCTGCCCACCCTCGAAAAACACAAAGCCTCCTTTATGTCTTTGTTTACTTACTGTATTTGTCTGTTTATCACATCAAAGGATAACCATTCTCAAAGCGCATGAATCCGAAGGCTTCTTGCGAAATCCTGTATGTTGTTCCCAGTGTCAGTAAGGTTTCCTTAAAATACTCCACTTTAAGATGTTTTTTTGCCAAGTCGATTTATAACTGGACAAACAGACGCACAAAATTGCAACAAGTAAATAGCTCAGTCTCCAGGATTCAATTACACTGTATTTCCAATTATACAGTAACCATGAACCCTTCAGAAAGGAACAGCCAAAATCCCAAATAATTTGGTTTTTGCTGCGCCCAAAGCCCACATGATGGAAGAGTTTAATACTTTAAATGTTTAAATGAATAATTGTCTCATTTGTTCGAAAACTAGCATGCTTTCTTGATTGTAATAATTAGAGAACAGCATTAGTGAACGAAATATGAACGGGTGAAATTTGCATAAAATGACGCTTAACAATAATGACATCTAATAGTGCACCATAAAATATGAATTAAACCAGAAACAAAATCATAATTCTGTTTAGTTGCTTTCCAGAAAAGGGTTCCAGAGATAAAGTTAGGTCTTATTTAGTGGATTGCAGCCATTATTTAGTGAGATCTGATGTAAAAAGTGCTAAATAGTGTGTGCAATCTGATAGGTTCCATGTGTAGTTAGTAGGTGTGTTGTAGGTGATTTTAAGAGAATAATTGGAGAAGTTAGGGAAGAAAACAATATGTAAATGAGTTTTTATATACGTGACTGTTGTATTTCCCTGAGGTGGGTGGAATAGTGAAGCACAGGCAGGCGGGTAATGATGTTGGAACACAGCTCTTTTTATTTTCAAAATAGCTTTTCGGCATCACTGTTACTCTACACACATATACACACACGCTTTCTGGTCGGGAGACACCACCTCTCCGCTCTCCCTCTCCTTATGACCACTCCGCCATCACTGAAACAAACACACACACACACACATCAGTTGACAACAGGTGAGATCACTTTACCACTCACCTTCCCTGGCCATGCCCTCCATTCACAAACCAATGCTTGACCACACCCCCGCTGCCACATACCCCCACTGTCTGAC
This sequence comes from Neoarius graeffei, assembly GCF_027579695.1. NCBI lineage: Eukaryota > Metazoa > Chordata > Actinopteri > Siluriformes > Ariidae > Neoarius > Neoarius graeffei. The sequence continues at coordinate 34,399,198 of NC_083590.1, read as the reverse complement.
TCAAGCCGGGGAGCCATTTGGCCTGGAACTGACTCTGCCCCCCGACAGGACAGGAAGTCTGCCACCACCATCTGTGCCCCCGGCCTGTGGACCACCTCGAATTTGAAAGGCTGGAGGGCTACAGTGGTGCCTGAAAGTTTGTGAACCCTTTAGAATTTTCGATATTTCTGCTTAAATATGACCTAAAACATCATCAGATTTTCACACAAGTCCTAAAAGTAGATAAAGAGAACCCCGTTAAACAAACGAGACAAAAATATTATCCTTGGTCATTTATTTATTGAGGAAAATGATCCAATATCACATATCTGTGAGTGGCAAAAGTATGTGAACCTTTGCTTTCAGTATCTGGTGTGACCCCCTTGTACAGCAATAACTGCAACTAAACGTTTCTGGTAACTGTTGATCAGTCCTGCACACCGGCTTGGAGGAATTTTAGCCCATTCCTCCATAACAGAACAGCTTCAACTCTGGGATGTTGGTGGGTTTCCTCACATGAACTGCTCGCTTCAGGTCCTTCCACAGCATTTTGATTGGATTAAGGTCAGGACTTTGACTTGGCCATTCCAAAACATTAACTTTATTCTTCTTTAACCATTCTTTGGTAGAACGACTTGTGTGCTTAGGGTCGTTGTCTTGCTGCATGACCCACCTTCTCTTGAGATTCAGTTCATGGACAGATGTCCTGACATTTTCCTTTAGAATTCGCTGGTATAATTCAGAATTCATCGTTCCATCAGTGATGGCAAGCCGTCCTGACCCAGATGCAGCAAAACAGGCCCAAACCATGATACTACCACCACCATGTTTCACAGATGGGATAAGGGTCTTATGCTGGAATGCAGTGTTTTCCTTTCTCCAAACATAACGCTTCTCATTTAAACCAAAAAGTTCTACTTTGGTCTCATCCATCCACAAAACATTTTTCCAATAGCCTTCTGGCTTGTCCACGTGATCTTTAGCAAACTGCAGATGAGCAGCAATGTTCTTTTTGGAGAGCAGTGGCTTTCTCCTTGCAACCCTGCCATGCACACCATTGTTGTTCAGTGTTCTCCTGATGGTGGACTCATGAACAATAACATTAGCCAATGTGAGAGAGGCCTTCAGTTGCTTAGAAGTTAACCTGGGGTTCTTTATGACCCACCGACTATTACACACCTTGCTCTTGGAGTGATCTTTATTGGTCGACCACTCCTGGGGAGGGTAACAATGGTCTTGAATTTCCTCCATTTGTACACAGTCTGTCTGACTGTGGATTGGTGGAGTCCAACCTCTTTCGAGATGGTTTTGTAACCTTTTCCAGCCTGATGAGCATCAGAAACACTTTTTCTGATGTCCTCAGAAATCTCCTTTGTTCGTGCCATGATACACTTCCACAAATGTGTTGTGAAGATTAGACTTTGATAGATCCCTGTTCTTTAAATAAAGCAGGGTGCCCACTCACACCTGATTGTCATCCCATTGATTGAAAACACCTGACTCTAATTTCACCTTCAAATTAACTGCTAATCCTAGAGGTTCACATACTTTTGCCACTCACAGATATGTGATATTGGATCATTTTCCTCAATAAATAAATGACCAAGTATAATATTTTTGTCTCATTTGTTTAACTGGGTTCTCTTTATCTACTTTTAGGACTTGTGTGAAAATGTGATGTTTTAGGTCATATTTATGCAGAAATATAGAACATTCTAAAGGGTTCACAAACTTTCAAGCACCACTGTAGATACCAACAGGTGATACGTGCATTGGCATCCTTCATGCGGTGGAGCCACTGGAGCGGGGCGTGATCCAAACAGAGGGTTAAAGGGCGCCCCAGCAGGTAGTACCACAGGGTGAGGACTGCCCACTTGATTGCCAGGCACTCTTTCTCGATGGTGCTGTACTTACTTTTTCATATCAAGGGCTTGCGGCTGATGTACAGCACCGGACGTTCCTTGCCCTCCACCTCCTGGGACAGAACAGCTCCCAGCCCTCTGTCTGACGCATCTGTCTGTAAAATAAAAGGGAAGAGTCAGGGGACTCTAAAAGTGGCCCCCCACACAGTGCAGCTTTTACTCTAGTGAAGCCCTGTTGGCACTGCTCCGTCCACTGGACCAGATCCAGTGCTTCCTTTTTCGTGAGATCAGTCAGCGGGCTGGTGATGTCCGAATAGTTAGGCATGAACCTGCGATAATAGCCAGCCAGCCCCAGGAACTGTCTCACCCCTTTTTTGGTCTTGGGCCTCGGGCAGGCCACAATCACTACGGTCTTGTCAATTTGGGGATGCACCTGCCCATAATGCATGTGGAAACCTAGATACTGTATTTCCACCTGCCCAATTGCACAATTTTTTGGGTTAGCCGTGAAGCCCGCACACCTCAGCGACTGCAGGACAGCCTTAAGGTGTTCTAGGTGCCGCGGCCAATCATTGCTGTATATAATGATGTCGTCTAAGTATGCTGCACCATAGGTGGCATGTGGGTAAAGGATTTTGTCCATGAACGTAGCGGGAGCGTCAAATAACCCAAAAGGAAGAGTGACAAATTGGTGTAAGCCAAACAGTGTGGAAAAGGCCATTTTCTCTCAGGATAGAGGAGTCAAGGAACTCTGTCAATATCCCTTTGTCAAATCCAGTGTCCAATAAAAGCAAGCCATGCCTAATTGATCGAGCAACTCATCAATGCAAGGCATTGGGTACGCGTCAAATTTAGACACCACGTTGACTTTTCTGTAGTCCACAAAGAACCGGACCAACCCGTCGGTCTTGGGGACCAACACCACCGGGCTGCTTCAATCACTGTGGGACTCCTTGATTATTCCCATTTCGAGCATGGCCGTGAGTTCATCCCAAACCACTGCTTTCTTGTGTTCAGGCAAGTGGTATGGGTGGCTACGCACCACCATCCATTTTCTGAGATTTCAATCTAAAATCTCTGACACTGCAGACACAGAACTTGTTTGTCGGCCATCTTTATCTTTGATCACCAAGTGACCTGTAGGTGAGCAAATCATATTACATTTATATTTACATTTCAGAATTGTATCGATATCTGATATCAGTTTTTGGATCAGAGCATCCATAACTGTGCCATGACTCCATTTTGATGGTGCCACTAGAACACACAAACAAAGAAATCAGAAAGTGTGTTGTTCAGGACAGGAGAAAGCTGTTAAGACTGAAATGTTTAGAAATATGGAACGGATGTCACTGAGCCGGGTAATTAGCTGGGAAAACAGACCAGTGGGCGGGTCCATTCTTTATGCATGCAAAGTAAACCACAGTGCGCTTGGGGCGTCATTGTTTTGAGCATCCAGCCGCTACAGTCCAGGTCACCTTTCTGCAGATAATGTTGAGAAAAAGTCCACCATTACTTTATACAGTAACTTTAAGTTCTTCTAAAAAAAAAATGTAGGAGTGAGTAAACAAAAACGAGTACTGGTGTGGCTTTGGGGCACTTAATAACCATACAGACTAAACCTTGTATTCGATTATTTCCTCAGGGCTCTGGAACATGGAGGTAGAATGAATGTAGGCCATACAAATATGAATCATAAATACACAGAGTTGCTGATATTGGTTTAGCTGTAGCGTTTATGATTTTTGAGTCCTAGCTAAGGAGACTCCTGAAAACTACAGTATTCTGTAGTTTGGTGTGAAACTATAATCTCATCTCATTATCTCTAGCCGCTTTATCCTTCTACAGGGTCGCAGGCAAGCTGGAGCCTATCCCAGCTGACTACGGGCGAAAGGCGGGGTACACCCTGGACAAGTCGCCAGGTCATGACAGGGCTGACACATAGACACAGACAACCATTCACACTCACACCTACGGTCAATTTAGAGTCACCAGTTAACCTAACCTGCATGTCTTTGGACTGTGGGGGAAACCGGAGCACCCGGAGGAAACCCACACGGACACGGGGAGAACATGCAAACTCAAACCCAGGACCTTCTTGCTGTGAGGCGACAGCGCTAACCACTACACCACCATGCCGCCCGTGAAACTATAATGTAAGAATTAATATAGATTTCATCATATATGGGTCGTATTTTGAAATATCCAGGCAAAACCATCTCTGGATTCTGGGGTATTTTGTGCAGTGCCGATTCGTTGAAGGTGAAAGGATATGGGATGTAAAAGACGTGCATTTGCTTCTGGTCACAAGTTTCACCTCGTGCCTACTTTATATGTGTAAACCTTTAAACGCAGTCTTGTGAGCTACAGTAGTGTTGTCGTACTTCAGACCAGTCTCAAGGCCACTTTTTGAAGGTCTAGGGCTCGTCTCGGAATCAGCCACATTTTTCCTGGGTCTTGTCTCAGTCTCAGATGTAGAGGACTCGGGATTTTATTTCAAGACCAGTCAAGACTACAACTGTAGGGATTTCACTAAATTGCCTGTGCATTGTCTGATTTATTTGTTTACATCATTACTGTGATTGGATGTAAAATTTCCTCAACCAGTAACGTGATTCATTGCTAATTAGAAATTTTTTCTAACTGTTAATGGCCGTCACCCTCGACCCTCTTCACACACACTCGTCTGGTCCTGGTCTTGACTCGGTTTCACCCTGCTTTGGTCCAGATTGGTCTCAACCCCTCAAATTTTGGTTTCGTCTTGGTCTCGATACACTTTGATCTTGATTATGGCTTGGTCACTGTTTAGCTGGTCTTAACTACAACACCACTGTGAATCATTAGAACCCAAGGCGGCTATCTCATTGGTCGGTAAATAAAAAATAGAGAAGCTGCTTATTATTAAATAGCGATCGCACCAGTCTTTTGACTGGTTTCTTTTGGGGTTTTTTTTCGTTCATTCTTTATTTTTGTTTGTTTGGGGGGTTTTTTGTACTGTTGCTTGTTGCATATCTGAAAGAAAAGCAAAGATCTACCAAGCTCCCCCTATATTCCTTCCAAAATCACGTGCCTCCCACATCAGACATAATTCCCTGTAATTTCCTGATTTTGCATACCAAGGAAAGTCCAGAATAACAAGTGAAACCAGGTTTTCAGAACTAATATCCTGTTGCACCCAGCAGTATCATGTGATCAGTCTACGTGCTACCAATATACAGTACCAGGCAAAAGTTTAGACACATCTTTTAATTCAGTGTTTTTTCTTTATTTTTATGAATTAAAAGTCACTTCATGGCTTAAAGTAATGATGGATGTTTCTCTTCACTTAGTTGAACGGTTCTTGACTTAATATGGATTACTATAGATGTGGAATAGGACTATTTACTGTGTTTTTATTATTTACTGTTCGATCTCAAACACATTATGAAGGCAAGAAATTGCACTAATTAAAGTTTGACGAGGCGCCTGTTGATTGAAAAGCATTCCAGGTGACTACCTCATGAAGCTGGGTAAGATAACGCCAATAGTGTGTGAAGCATCATCAAGGTAAACAGTGGATACTTTGAAACATCTAAAATATGAAACATATATTTTGTTTTTTAACACTTTTTTGTTTACCGCATAGAACGGCGGCTACAGTTATTGACAGTCCATAATTATCGACACCTTTTCTGATTTCATCTCATCTCGTTATCTCTAGCCGCTTTATCCTGTTCTACAGGGTCGCAGGCAAGCTGGAGCCTATCCCAGCTGACTACGGGCGAAAGGCGGGGTACACCCTGCAGGGCCGCGTTAACCCTTGCCAAGGCCCTGGGTAGACACCCCCCCGAGGCCCCACCCCCGCCTGTTGTCAACTGCGCTCAGCAAATTCACCCCCTCAGACGTGCCTTTCTAACTAGACACAGAAACTTAAATAATGAAATTAGAAATACTATTAGAAATACTATTAGAAATACTATTGAACGATAAAACTTTACATCCATCAACACCTATTTAATCGAGAAAAAGCAATGGTGAAATAGGCAATTGCATGGTGAAAAAATCCATCAGACATCACGGTTAACAAGTCTGGTTAACTAAAGTTTAGCCTCAAGAAGCCTTTGAATGAGTGAGTCAATGAACATGTCAAGAACATAACTGAGGCCTACAACAGTTTATTTAGTATTCAGAACAAGAACATTCGTTTGGTATATAACCGTTCGTTTTCATTTTGGAATCCAGGCGACTTTTAACTTGTGAAAACAAAGAGCGATAACAAAGAAAGAAAAATATCTTGCTTCTCAGAAATAAATCTCAAAATGTTCGGCTATGTGAGACATTTCATCCTTTCACACACGTAATGTCCCAAACAGCAGTGGCACACAGCTTTGCGCATTCAGTTTGACAGCCATGGGTCAACTTACAAGGGCACTTTCCTACTTTTCTGGAAAGCGAAGTCATTAATTAAATCATTGAACTCAAGCTGGCGTAGCGTGTGAAGACATGGTGGACAGTGATCATATTGACAATGACGGGTGATTTATGCAACGGGACAAGGTGGGCTTCCTTACGGGTGGCGAAATGCATCAAAAATGTTATCAATATGATCAAAACTTCTGAAAATATCGTTTCATATTTTCCGATCTCGCTACCTCCGAGGCCCCCTAGTGGCCGAGGCCCTGGGCAGCTGCCCATGAAGCCCATTAGGATAACGCGTCCTTGACACCCTGGACAAATCGCCAGGTCACCACAGGGCTGACACATAGACACAGACAACCATTCACACCTACGGTCAATTTAGAGCCACCAGTTAACCTAACCTGCATGTCTTTGGACTGTGGGGGAAACCGGAGCACCCGGAGGAAACCCACGCGGACACGGGGAGAACATGCAAACTCCACACAGGGGCTCGAACCCAGACCTTCTTGCTGTGAGGCGACAGCGCTAACCACTACACCACCGTGCCGCCCTTTTCAGATTTATAAATAAAAAACAATTTTACAAAGGTGAATTTCAGTTCCAACAGTTATTGGTTAATTAATCAACCGGAAGACCCGCCTCGCCCTTTGATCTTGTTGTCTGATGACACAGCTCGTTACCCGAGATGGAATTTTTTCAGCACAATCAGCAATTTTTCGGAAAACCCGGACGTTATCATCGCAGGTAAGCATGGTAGAAAGATCATGGACATGTTTTTACTCATCAAATTCACCGATATTTCATGATCTCCTCGTCGAAACCTACTTTGTTTCTTACTCTTTCATTTGACAGCCACCATTTTGTATCTAAACACTCGTTTGAGAGTCACGTGAGGTGTCGATAGTAGTGATCACTTTCACCGGCGTCCACCATTATCGACACCCTGTGGAATTAAGGGACATTTACAACTGTTATGGATCGATCTTTGTGTAACGTTGTTGAAGTAGATAAAGTACTTTAAAAAAAAAAAGTGCTGTGATTTTATTTTTTCTGATCCATAACAGAATGGAATGTTTATAGAGTATTTGGAATCCGATTGCAATAAATACTAGAAAAGCACTCGGAGAGCGCAGACCTCCGCCAAGAATCCTTTAAAATAATCCGGGATCCAGAAGGTGATCTGGATCACTGCCAAAATTTAATGGATTGTTACTTGTGCCCAGTCACACCTGTGGAAAAAATTTCAGAGCAATCCGTTCATAACTTTTTCCATAATGCTGCTAACAGACAAACCAACAAACAAACCAACGCTACTGAAAACATAACCTCCTTGGCGGAGGTAAAAATTAGACCAGAATTAAATTCCTAGCATATAAAAAAATATTCAGATGTTTCTATTCCATTCAGAATTTGTTTGCAGTTTGTTGTAAATATCTACTACATATTACAATATCAGTAGACATTTTATATTATTAGAGGTGAATTTAAAAGCTCAATTTAAAAAAAAAATCACTTGTTTGAAAATACTGACTCTTCACCAATCTCAATCTAATTGCAACAAATTAGAGCATTGTTTGAATTATTGGTAAACTACAAAACTAGAAATTAATACAAACAACGAATGATTAACAAAATGTGATCTATGAAAATACTCAGTGGGTAGAAAGTGGAACAAAATATTTTCTGACGCAGGTTAAACATGATCAGTTCATTTGTTCACAAACATTAGAATTACTTCATTTACATAAGCACCGACATCCATATATCTTTTAGTATAAAAAATATTTGGACTAAATACAAGTCTATGTAAAACAAATTTTAAATAAAAACTAAGTTTTGTTAATTGAATACCACATACAGCTTATTTTTTTTAATAAATAATCATCTGGATGTCGATAATTGTGGAACAGTGTCGATAACTGTGGACAAAGGTATCAATATTGTGGAACGGTGTCACGTGATCTGATACGCTAAGTAATCGGAAATCAACTCATTTTTTTCCAGTGGAAGTTTGAGTAATTATTCATGCACAATTTACGTATTGAAAGGCTTTTCTACTTTTGCAATGGCCAAAAGATCGTTAAGGTGTCGATAATTGTATCCACCGCTGTAATTCCATATACGTTCCATAGTTTTGATGTCTTGAATATTGTTCTACAATGTAGAAAATTCAAAATACAGAAAAACCTATGAATGAGGGCGGTGTACTTACTTTTGACTGGTACTGTAAGTGTGGCTGGATATAAGAAGAAGAAAGTGAAATCATTTGCAGTATTTCTATATCTTTCAGTAGGTAGGCTATTTTATATATATATATATATATATATATATATATATATATATATATATATACACCAAGAAAATATATATATACAACCCCGATTCCAAAAAAGTTGGGACAAAGTACAAATTGTAAATAAAAACGGAATGCAATAATTAACAAATCTCAAAAACTGATATTGTATTCACAATAGAACATAGACAACATATCAAATGTCGAAAGTGAGATATTTTGAAATTTCATGCCAGTTATTGGCTCATTTGAAATTTCATGAAAGCAACACATCTCAAAAAAGTTGGGACAGGGGCAATAAGAGGCTGGAAAAGTTAAAGGTACAAAAAAGGAACAGCTGGAGGACCAAATTGCAACTCATTAGGTCAATTGGCAATAGGTCATTAACATGACTGGGTATAAAAAGAGCATCTTGGAGTGGCAGCGGCTCTCGGAAGTAAAGATGGGAAGAGGATCACCAATCCCCCTAATTCTGCGCCGACAAATAGTGGAGCAATATCAGAAAGGAGTTCGACAGTGTAAAATTGCAAAGAGTTTGAACATATCATCATCTACAGTGCATAATATCATCAAAAGATTCAGAGAATCTGGAAGAATCTCTGTGCGTAAGGGTCAAGGCCGGAAAACCATACTGGGTGCCCGTGATCTTCGGGCCCTTAGACGGCACTGCATCACATACAGGCATGCTTCTGTATTGGAAATCACAAAATGGGCTCAGGAATATTTCCAGAGAACATTATCTGTGAGCACAATTCACCGTGCCATCCGCCGTTGCCAGCTAAAACTCTATACTTCAAAGAAGAAGCCGTATCTAAACATGATCCAGAAGCGCAGACGTCTTCTCTGGGCCAAGGCTCATTTAAAATGGACTGTGGCAAAGTGGAAAACTGTTCTGTGGTCAGACGAATCAAAATTTGAAGTTCTTTATGGAAATCAGGGACGCCGTGTCATTCGGACTAAAGAGGAGAAGGACGACCCAAGTTGTTATCAGCGCTCAGTTCAGAAGCCTGCATCTCTGATGGTATGGGGTTGCATTAGTGCGTGTGGCATGGGCAGCTTACACATCTGGAAAGACACCATCAATGCTGAAAGGTATATCCAGGTTCTAGAGCAACATATGCTCCCATCCAGACGACGTCACTTTCAGGGAATTTTCCAACATGACAATGCCAAACCACATACTGCATCAATTACAGCATCATGGCTGCGTAGAAGAAGGGTCCGGGTACTGAACTGGCCAGCCTGCAGTCCAGATCTTTCACCCATAGAAAACATTTGGTGCATCATAAAACGGAAGATACGACAAAAAAGACCTAAGACAGTTGAGCAGCTAGAATCCTACATTAGACAAGAATGGGTTAACATTCCTATCCCTAAACTTGAGCAACTTGTCTCCTCAGTCCCCAGACGTTTACAGACTGTTGTAAAGAGAAAAGGGGATGTCTCACAGTGGTAAACATGGCCTTGTCCCAACTTTTTTGAGATGTGTTTTTGTCATGAAATTTAAAATCACCTAATTTTTCTCTTTAAATGATACATTTTCTCAGTTTAAACATTTGATATGTCCTCTATGTTCTATTCTGAATAAAATATGGAATTTTGAAACTTCCACATCATTGCATTCCGTTTTTATTTACAATTTGTACTTTGTCCCAACTTTTTTGGAATCGGGGTTGTAAATATATATTCTACTACAGTATTTAGCATTTTCCTATTTGGGTAAGCAAGTTGATTTGTCCGATGTTTTCCTTTCACGTCAGTGTAAAGATCATGTTTTAATTTTTCAAAGTCTGTATGATGATCAGTAATAAATATCTTTCACCATTGTCTCCAACTGTAACTTGTGTTAATGTTGTAAAATTCACTTATAAAGTACGATGATACACTTGATTGCTTTTTTATTAATCTAAATATTTCAGTCAGATACTATCAGGCCAACCATTGCTTGTCGTATCATTTATGTTGTTAGCACAGAGCCATCATGTCTTCCGCTATACATATGCTACAGTTTTTATGGTAAAATTATGTTTTTCTTTCCGGCTCGTATAATATTCTTGTTAGCAGTGTGAGCACTTCTGAATATACAGTGCATGCTTTAATCCATTTTATGTCTCCATGCATAAATATGATTACCCATACATTTGCAATATAAATATTAATGAATGCACTGGAACCTAAGGGCAGGTGCGTGGGGTTGCCACAGCGAGTCGATTCTTTTTTCTATAAGATCACTGGGGAATTGCAGCGTCCTTTGAATTTTATCAGACATGCAACATCGAGTAATATTTTTTTTTCACTGATCTGTGGTCCAAGGTACCACTTCTTCTGCAGCTCCTCGAAGGTTTAATGAAATTGGACGGTCCCCAGACGGCCCCCTGCACAGCACCAGGTGTTCTCCCTTTAATGATGTCGTAAAGCTTGTCCGGCTTCATAAGCCTCGTCTGTATTAATCATGAGATGGCTGCCTACATGACTAACGCAGAAGGTGAGGGATTCGCTCTCTTGCTCCATTGGCCCCGACGAGAGCCATGCCAATGAGAAGTTAAAGCCTCAAGGCCTGTATGGAAGACTTAATGTCCATCACATCTGAGTGACCCTGCTTCAGATAAACTAGTTTCAAATCTGCTGTTTAGCTCAGCTCATGCACACCGTGGTGTATTTTCATTGACCTCGATAGTTATGGAGCTTTTTCAAGGCTTTGCCTCTTATGATCTCTTGTAAGCTTGGAGATAACGATAGCACGCGGCAGCACCTGACATTTCAGAAAGATTGGAGCTTTCGGTTTCTATTTTTCCTGATTTCCTTTTAAGTGGATATCTTATTTTAACACCGGCATATTCATTTCGTATGTAGAAAAAAAAGGCATTTCTTTGCCTATAAGGTATCACATTTTAAGAAATTGATCATTAATGGTTCTATCAGGTGATTCATCCTGAATTTTTGTTATGCCTACATAATTTAAGTTGTATCCCATTGTAATGCACTTACCAGATTGCATGGTGACTGCTTAATTCATTGTTGTTGTTTTTTGTTACGTACTGACTTAAAGTCCAATTAGTTAAAATTATAAAGCAACTAAGAAGTGCGGATTAAGTTAGTTCATCTTGAACAGAAACAAAAGATAAAGATGTATTGTAGGCGTATTGATGAATTTTCCTCAATTCCCCTTGCAGCTGTGCGGAATGACCGGAATAAAAAGAAGAAGGAAAGTCCAAAGCCGGAGCTGACGGAAACCTACGAGCTCACGGCTGAGCTGGAGGCCATCATTGAAAAGATCCGGAGGGCTCACCAGGAGACATTCCCGTCCCTCTGCCAGCTGGGCAAATACACCACAGTGAGAGTCCACCTCACACACACACACACACACACACACACACACACACACGCTCCATACAGCAGCCTGTAATAGATTGGAATGTATTAAATTCAAAGCATATTCATTTTCTCTGGATCTCGCTTCAAAATTAACTTTTATTTTACATAAAAATGATTTATTTTTTCTCAATGATTAACTTGCATTCAAACTCAAGAGAGAAATCAAAGGTTGATGAGATGAAGAGGAAACAGGAACAGCGTGCCTCTCTTTTACAGTTTGTTCAAGAAAATAATTGCAAGAACATACTGTAAAACTGAAATGTGGGTTTATCCAGGATCAAGAAACTGCTGAAATATGATGTGCAAGTAAAATAAAAAAAGTGTAGCATACAAAGTTTGTATGGAACAAAAAAATAGAGTGCCTAAAACTTTTGCACAAAAGTTTTAGGCACTCTATTTTTTTGTTCCATACAAACTTTGTTAGGGCGGCACGGTGGTGTAGTGGTTAGCGCTATTGCCTCACAGCAAGAAGGTCCGGGTTCGAGCCCCGTGGCCGGCGAGGGCCTTTCTGTGTGGAGTTTGCATGTTCTCCCCGTGTCCGCGTGGGTTTCCTCCGGGTGCTCCGGTTTCCCCCACAGTCCAAAGACATGCAGGTTAGGTTAACTGGTGACTCTAAATTGACCGTAGGTGTGAATGGGAGTGTGAATGGTTGTCTGTGTCTATGTGTCAGCCCTGTGATGACCTGGCGACTTGTCCAGGGTGTACCCCGCCTTTCACCCGTAGTCAGCTGGGATAGGCTCCAGCTTGCCTGCGACCCTGTAGAACAGGATAAAGCGGCTAGAGATAATCAGATGAGATGAGACAAACTTTGTTATAGATTTCTATTTTACATTATCGAGTCAGTACAAAAACATTTTAGAGTCCAAACGTTTGTTTTGTTTTCCAGCACAAAATTAAATGTTACAGAAAAAAACTGTTTGTATCTGAGCAGCATATTCCATAAGAGAGCACTTTTCAGATTAAAAAAGAAAACATAATGAAGGCTGCTGGGTTTTGGTGCAAAATGAAGAAGCGAGTGTGACAGTCAAAGTGTCCAGAAGAACTGTGGCTGCTTCTGGAAGACGCTCAGTAAAACCTACAGCTCATTTCCGCATAAAACCGCACTCATTGTACCTGAGATTACTATTTTTTTCTTCACCCAAAGGATCGACTCGTCTCACACCAAATATTGACTTTGTTTTATTTATTATGGCTTACCGATTACTGTTTATAGTATTTTTTAAATCTAGAAACATGCCATTTCATTACTTTTTATGCCATTTTTGCTCTACAGCATTTCTTTACATGTGCCTAAGACTTTTGCACAGTACTGTGTCATGATTTTAATAAACATTTCAGGTAACTGATCAAGAACTAATTTGGATACAATTTTCTTATTGCTTAAATTTTCTCATTATTAATTTAATGGTATAAATTTGTCTTCGACTCACAGAAATAGCCTTTAACAAATTTAATACCTGCCTTTTGGGTGTACTTGATGCATTCACAGTCATATCTCATCTTATCTCCTCTCATCTCATTATCTGTAGCCGCTTTATCCTGTTCTACAGGGTCGCAGGCAAGCTGGAGCCTATCCCAGCTGACTACGGGCGAAAGGCGGGGTACACCCTGGACAAGTCGCCAGGTCATCACAGGGCTGACACATATGGCCCTTTTCCACTACCCTTTTTCAGCTCACTTCAGCTCGCTTCAGCTCACTTCAGCCCGACACGGCTCGCGTTTCGACTACCAAAAAACAGCACGACTCGGCTCGCTTCAGCCCTGCTTAGCCCCTAAAACTCGCACGGTTTTGGAGTGGGGCTGAAGCGAGCCAAAGCGAGCCGAATGAGGCTGGGGGCGTGAGCAGACACTCCCCTGTGCACTGATTGGTGAGGAGGAGTGTCCTCACATGCCCACACACGCCCCGCGAGCACGCTGGGATCTGTAAACACCGCAAACCCGGAAGAAGAATAATTACGAATTACGAGAATTTCTGAAGCCTTATGCGCCTCGCCTCATCTATACGCTCTTGCCAGTATCTGTTGGCGTTGTCGGTGACAACAAGCCACAGCACCAAGACCAGCAACACTAATAACTCCATGTCCTCCATGTTTATTGTTTACTATCCGGGTCGTGAGACTACTGCTTAAAAGCTCACTGATGTCACTGTTTGCGCTGCTTAACGACATCACGTGACGTCCACCCACTTTCGCTAACTCCACCTAATGTGTCCACCCACTTCCAGCCAGCACGGTTCAGCGCGGTTGTAGTCGAAATGCAACTCCAACAGCCCCACTCAGCTCGACTCAGCCCGACTCAGCACGGCACGGCTCAGCCGCGTTTGTAGTGGAAAAGCGGCATTAGACACAGACAACCATTCACACCTACGGTCAATTTAGAGAGTCACCAGTTAACCTAACCTGCATGTCTTTGGATTGTGGGGGAAAACGGAGCACCCGGAGGAAACCCACGCGGACACGGGGAGAACATGCAAACTCCACACAGAAAGGCCCTCGCCGGCCACGGGGCTCGAACCCGGACCTTCTTGCTGTGAGGCGACAGCACTAACCACTACACCACCGTGCCGCCCAGTTTGCATGTTCTCCCCGTGTCTGCGTGGGTTTCCTCTGGGTGCTCCAGTTTCCCCGACAATCCAAAGACATGCGGTTAGGTTAATATGGGACGGCCTTGGGCTGAGGTGCCCTTGAACGAGGCACCTAACTCCTAACTGCTCCCCGGGTGCTGTTAGCATGGCTGCCCACTGCTCTGGGTATGTGTGTGTGTGCTCGTTGCTCACGTGTGTGTTCACTGCTTCAGATGGGTTAAATGCAGAGAGGAATTTCACAAGTGTGTGATGAATAAAGTTGTGCTTTCTTTCTTGACACAGCCCTGTATTTTGTATCTTTCGGTAGAAATAATGCAAACTGCATGTTCATCAAGGTAAACGTGCCAAAACATGCTATTCTGCTTATATGAAGGACAAAATTATTGATTGGTAAGTCAGCTCCTTGTTGTGGATGAACAAATTTACACTTTTTTTTTGTTTACACCTACCAAACTTATTTTTAAAAAAGAAGCTGTCTAGCATAAAAAAGATCCAGTAGCAGTGAGTGTACATATGAACGCACCCAACCATGTTGTGTTGGACAAGTTTATATGAGGTTACTTGGAAAGAAGTTGTATTTAATTTTAATATGTCTTTACAACTGTCCAAAAGTTTGTTGACGCCTCACCATCACAGCTATATATGGACATCGAATTGTATTGGATGTTTTTGTATGCTGCAGCATTAAGATTTCCCTTTACTGAAACTTGTTACAGCATGACAGTGCCTCTGTGCACAAAGTAAGCTCCATGAAGACATGGTTTTCCAAGGTTGGAGTGGAAGAACTTGAGAGCCCTGACCTCAATCCCACTGAACACATTTGGGATGAACTGGGATACCAACTGCACTCCAGGCCTCCTCACCCAACATCAGTGCCTTATGGTCGAATGAACAAATCCCCACAGCTATGCTCCAGAAGAGTGGAGGTTATTAGAACAGCAAATGGGGGACTAAATCTCATCTCATCTCATTATCTCTAGCCGCTTTATCCTGTCCTACAGGGTCGCAGGCAAGCTAGAGCCTATCGCAGCTGACTACGGGCGAAAGGCGGGGTACACCCTGGACAAGTCGCCAGGTCATCACAGGGCTGACACATAGACACAGACAACCATTCACACCCACATTCACACCTACGCTCAATTTAGAGTCACCAGTTAACCTAACCTGCATGTCTTTGGGGGAAACCGGAGCACCCGGAGGAAACCTATGCAGACACTGGGAGAACATGCAAACTCCGCACAGAAAGGCCCTCGCCGGCCACGGGGCTCGAACCCAGACCTTCTTGCTGTGAGGCGACAGCGCTAACCACTACACCACCGTGCTGCCCGGGGCTAAATCTAAAAGCATATATGTGTCCTATATGCATCCACATACTTTTGGCCATATAGCGTACAGTTAAACAGAGTGGCTAGATGGTGTGGTAATGTAATCAAATATATGAACTGTCATGTTGATGAAATGTCATGTCTGTCCACCCTGAGCAGGGTCAAATCAAAGGGCCCAACTTGGTTTGATATGGGTCTTATGCAGGTCTTACGGGTACTTACTGCACCAGGCACAGCAGTAATCAATAGCACATATTCCATTCTAAATCCTACTTTAATACACCATGCTCAGTTGTGAGTGCTGTCTTTGGGAAATCCCTGTGAAGTATTCAATAACTTGCATTCCTTTCTTCATTATCTGGAAGTAAAACGCTTTGGATTATCAGTGAAAATCAATGGCAGTGTAATAATGTTCGACAGTTCCTCAGAGAGTGTGTTTGAATGTTGGCAGTGTGAAGAAGCCTGTTTAACGTTATATATGAAGGCAGTGTGACAAGATACTTGATGTACAAGAACTTGATTAGGTGCCTGTTGTCAATACCAGTGATAAAGGTGCTTTCATTGTGCATCAGTCATGCCTTCAATATGGAGCTAAGAACATCTCTGGGAGCATCCGGTGAATAATGAATAAAGCTGTGGCTCATCCTTACAGTACATTTCAGAATGCACAAAGCATGCTGATGCACCTATTCTTGCATTGTGTACAATAATTACCCTCATATTACACACACAGGGTTCAGAAATTATGAAGACCTTTTCATTTACAGTCTCTTCCATTTCTCCTATAGACAGCTCTCTGGTCTCCATGTTGGTTTATCCTTTTTAACAACAAATGCAATACTGAAAGGTGAAACCAAGGGCTGAAACTAAGAGTAGATACTAAAAGCTATTAATTGCTAGCTAGGGGCGGTACGGTGGTGTAGTGGTTAGCATGGTTGCCTCACAGCAAGAAGGTTCCGGGTTCGAACCCAGTGGCCAGCAAGGGCCTTTCTGTGTAGAGTTTGCATGTTGTCCGCGTGGGTTTCCTCTGGGTGCTCCGGTTTCCCCCACAGTCCAAAGACATGCAGTTAGGTTGACGTGGGGTGGCCTTGGGCTGAGGTGCCCTTGAGCAAGGTACTTAACCCCTGACTCTGTGTTCACTGCTTCAGATGGGTTAAATGCTGAGGATGAATTTCACTGTGCTTGAAGTGTGCATGTGACAAATAAAGGTTTCTTCTTCCATTAATTATTTAAAAAATTATCAGCTATTAAAAAAAAGCTATTAACTTTTTTTGTGTGTTTGTGTAGTTTGATGTTTGTTTTTGTTTGAGTGTTTTGTACGCCGGTTGTGGTGTAGCTCTGGACCCAGTTTTGGGTGTCGGTTCCCTCCAGGCCTTGGTTTGCCGTGGGTGATGCCTGTGCTCCTAGCTATGGACTGCAGTGAGGTCGTTGCTCATTTTAACATTGTGGTTGTCCAGTGCTCTGTGCAGCAGTGCTTTCGTGCTTGGTGTGATGTTCTGAGCGATGTTGCTCGGTGGCGTCGTGGTGGCTGTGCAGACGGTTTGGGACATACCAGCGCTCTGCGTGGCGGTGCATCTGTGCTCGCTTTATGGATCCATGGCGTGGTGTTCCAAGTGATGTTGCCCGGCAGCGGCGCGGTGGCTGTGCTGGCGGTGTGGGACTTGTTTTCGTGTGCCTTTTGGTGGGACTGTGGCTGCTACACCATTGGAATGACATCCTGACCTCTATTTGGTGGACTTTTTTTTTCCTCCTTCTATAATTGTAAAGCGACCTTGGGTTTTGAGAAAGGCGCTATATAAATTGAACTTATTTTATTAATTGTTTAAACAATCAGTCTAACAGGGCACACCTGGGCAACAAGAAACACTTGTCAGGCACATGTTCCAATATTTTTTGGTCACGGGGGTCCACCGGTGCCATGTTCTAAGTTGTTTATTGGATACGTTAGGGGCTTGAACCCTAGAGCTGTTGGTGGTGTCCGTTTCATCTTTTCATAAAGTTAAGTGGTCCCTGTGGAGTCTCCTCCACAATGGCAGCTGGACTACTCCCAATTCCATGCCACTGGAATATTGGGGGAACCAAAGAATTTTTTTTCGAGACACCATCTCTAGGAAGATTGTCAACCAAGACTGAAGAGCCCTTCCTCCCTATGAGACACGGTTATCCTCCATGGGTGCCAGCCCAGTATTTCTAGGTAAAATTGGACTACTCTTAGTCTGACCTCTATCCTTTGACCTGTCTGGCTTGGGTGGCCCTACCAGGACCAATAGCTCCCACCAGCATAGCTCTCAGGATCAAGACACACAAGGCCCTCCACCACAACGAGGTGGTAGTCCGCGGAGGGCAAAGTTGTGTAACACAGAATGTAAGATGTACCGTAAATATCAGGGAATGAAAGCTGACATTTTTATCTATCATGTCATATTCATCTTTTGAGCTAAACCCAAATCTCTTCAGTGCATAACAAAAACATATTACTATTCCAATATGGAGGGGGGCTGTATGTATGATTATCAGATTATATGTCGTATAGCCAAAACAGAGAGATTAGTGCCATTCTGCATCATAAACGACTGTCAAGTATGAACACACCGTCACAGACCACAGATCTTCTGCAGCTGAAAATGACAATTTTGGGCTAAACAATCCTCCTCCCTTTCTCACCCAATCATTTTTCTCTCTGAGCAAATATCTCATAAACAATAAAACCAGACAGCACATTGGAACCTGCCGGCTTGGTTCTTTGAGAATGAGTAGTGGACCAGAGCTTCAGGGAACTACAGGGAAAAGTACAATACTATAAATCAAATCCAGGCAGAATTGACTTGACTGGTAACATTCATCATCAAATTGATCTACAGCTCTCAGCAATGCTGACCCATGAATGACCTCTCAGTAGTGAAAGACATGGCACCATGCCTCTGACAGTTGCCTTTGGGGACCAACCACTAACACTGGCTCACTAAGAAAGGGCTAATGGTTCAAGAAAACATCTTAAATCTGGTGGTACTTTCAGCAGAGACATGCTACATGGTAAACAGAAATATAGATCACTTTTCAGGTATCCAGAGCACTTTGACAAGAAAGCTGGAATGTAAAAAGAAACAGGTTGATTGATGGCCTGATTGTAGGTTGAGTAAGACAGAGAGCGTACAGCATAGTAATTGGCTTGCTTAAATATATCTTGAACACAGCATGGGGTTTTGAGAATTGACATTCCTAGTCTACTTACTGTACAGTTGCCAGCTGAATGGATGTGCAGTCTCAATCACCAGCCTGTTGTTGCCTGTGGGTGCTCAATCCAGAAAATAATCTAATAGCATCAAAACCTAATTTTAGTCAAAGCACGATTGTTATTTAGGCAAAATATATTGAGTCAATGTACAGTATATTATTGGTAAGGAGAAAAAAAACACAACAATTTTGGGTTGTTTTCCAAAATTCTGCGACAGAAATGTCCGATGGGTTTTCCCAGCCTGCCACATAAATGTACTCAGATCACCTGGAATACTTGACAAGTTTCCGTTTCCAGTTGAGAGTACGTCGTGCGCATTCTGGCTGCCGCTCCTCACCAGAGCTTTTTTTTTTTTTCTATTTTCATTTTATTTATTTATTTTTTGTGTGTGTTTGTGTAGTTTGATGTTTGTTTGAGTGTTTTTGTCCGCCGGTTGTGGTGTAGCTTCGGACCCAGTTTGGGGCGTCGGTTCCCTCCAGGCCTTGGTTCGCCGTGGGTGATGCCTGTGCTCCCAGCTGTGGACTGCAGTGAGCTCGCTGCTCATTTTACATCGTGGTTGTCCAGCGCTCTGCACTTTAACGCTTGGCGTGATGTTCCGAGCGATGTTGCTCGGTGGCGTCGCGGCGGCTGTGCAGGCGGTTTGGGACACACCAGCGCTCTGCATGGTGGTGCTTCTGTGCTCGCTTTGTGGATCCATGGCGTGGTGTTCGAGCAATGTTGCTGGCGGCGTCACAGCGGCGGTGCTGGAGATGTGGGACTCGTTTTTATGCGCCTTTTGGTGGGACTGTGGCTGCTGCACCACGGGAATTACATCCTGACCCCTACTTGGTGGACTTTTTATTTTATTTAATTTTTTTTCTTTATTATTATTTTTTTTTTTTTCCTTGTCTATATTGTAAAGCGTCCTTGGGTTTCTTGAAAGGCGCTATATAAATCTAACTTATTATTTATTATTATTATTATTAATTTTGATTCGAGTTGTCAAAAGCACCTTTGGTACTGTGTGACTTCAATTGTAAGAAATCGTGAATCGACAATCTTTTTTTTTTTAAGTGTATAATAAATAGAAGTAGCTGTATTATACACATTTGTACGGAAGCCGAGAGAGGCCCTTCATATAATCCTTTTTTTATTCACCTTGTTATCCCAAGATAACGACATAATTAATTCAGGATCTCGAGAAAACGACACAACTAATTCGAGATCTCGAGAAAACAAAACCGTTATTCCGAGATAACGACATAATTAATTCGAGATCTCGAGAAAACAAAACCGTTATTCCGAGATCTCGAGAAAACAAAACCGTTATTCCGAGATAACGACATAATTAATTCAGGATCTCGAGAAAACACAACTAATTCGAGATCTCGAGAAAACAAAACCGTTATTCCGAGATAACGACATAATTAATTCAGGATCTCGAGAAAACAACACAACTAATTCGAGATCTCGAGAAAACAAAACCATTATTCCAAGATAACGACATAATTAATTCGAGATCTCGAGAAAACAAAACCATTATTCCGAGATCTCGAGAAAACAAAACCGTTATTCCGAGATAACGACATAATTAATTCAGGATCTCGAGAAAACACAACTAATTCGAGATCTCGAGAAAACAAAACCGTTATTCCGTGATCTCGAGAAAACAAAACAATTATTTCATGATCTCGAGTAAACAGCTGAGAAATGGTTCATTCAGGTGCGCCAAGAGACTTGTGATATGCTGACTTTGGGGCTATTTCTCATTCTGTATAGACGCAACTTTGGTCATTAGAATGTCTGGAATAATCGATCACCTAATAAGGCAATATTTTGATCAGGGGTTGACACAGGGAGAGATTGCATTAAGTCTTTTAATAAGGGATAATTTCAAAATTAGTCCGCGGCACCTCCGCAGAAGACTGGCCCGCCAATTTCTAAGTCTTCGTTGTCTGACCCACAGGGGGTGCAGCTCTGCTAGAAATCTCAGCTGTTTTCTCGAGATCATGAAATAATTGTTTTGTTTTTTCGAGATCACGGAATAATTGTTTTGTTTTCTCGAGATCTCGAATTAGTTGTGTTGTTTTCTCGACATCCTGAATTAATTATGTCGTTATCTCGGAATAACGGTTTTGTTTTCTCAAGATCTCGAATTTGTTGTGTTGTTTTCTCGAGATCCTGAATTAATTATGTCGTTATCTCGGGATAACAAGGTGAATAAAAAAAGATTATATGAAGGGCCTCTCGCGGCTTCCGTACATTTGAGAATTGCTGTCTATTACTAAAATGTGCTTAAAATTTCCTCTCTTCCCACTAGCGCATTCATGCTTGCCCCAACAGCAATGTCAGCCCTTCAGACACGCCCGTAATTTGCATCAAGGCTAATTATTCTCTTCAAATCCTGGGAGAAAGTCGTCATTATCACTGCCGATTGGTTCCTCATGTGCCTTTGAAAGCTCTTTATTGGGAGGAGAAGAGGAGCCCAAGATTAGGTTAGAGCTCCTATTATGCAGCGAAATATTCAAATTCAGTGCCTCTGTGATTTGGGAGTTCATGTGCGGGTGAGGGAGAGGGTTTTATCCTTGACAATGAATAACACTTTATTGACAGTCAGCAGTGACAAGAAACGACCATGGCAGCCTTAAAGGTAAAATAAAAGCTCGGTGCTGGAGGAGGAGGAGGCTTTCAGATTGCTCATTTCCTGAATATACATAACCACTATGTTATTTCAGGACCCAGGTGCCTGTCTCGAAATTCTCGTCCCACCAAAGCCTGTGGTGGCAGCATGCCTTCTAACGTGGGCCGCTTACTTTCTAATGTTACGAGTTGTCTAATTTCTTCTGGATAAATGCCCCTAAATGAAATTAGAATTCCCCGGCCACTTCCTTGCTTCTGTCTATTGAATTATGGTGGTGCGGTAATTGACTGAGATTGCGAAGGGAAAATCAAACAGCGCAGGCTGGCTCGCCGCTTCACTGGTCCCTCCCTCTCTTCATCTCATCCCTCCATCCCTTGGCCCCAGGGAGGAAGGAAAGAAGACAAGTAGCTTTAATATCAGAGACTCGGCCCCGGGCCTGTGTGCGCTTCTTAGGCGAGCTCTGTCAGTGAAGTGTGCAGTAGCGACGGCTTGTGTTTGAGCTCATTGAGAATGATTTAAACACATCCATACCGTGCTTCTCACTTAACCAGAGATCATATTTACAGATCGCCCTCTTTTGCCAGCGACAATAGATCCTGCCAATGGTGTCCACTTTCCTATCCACCACACTTAGCGTCTGCTGAGAGCCACATTCCCCTTTACACATTGAATAATGGTGCTGTTAGCTAAAGCAATACTAAACCCAGATGCTGCTTTGCAGAATTGGGGATATTTCAGATTTGATGGAATGACATTCCTCAATGGGATAAAGCTTCATTTTTCAAAATGATGTCCAGCGACTTTCAATCTTTGCACCTATTCACTGAACAGATGTGGAATAAATTTCACAGATGTACTACATCTGGTCGCAGGCAGTCCGTGGTACAGTGATACCCTGAATACACTGAAACTGTCCAAGGTACCATCAGTTTAAAAAAAAAAAAAGCACTTGCTTTCTCACTGGAGCCAATTAAGATGTGACTTTTATTTAAAAGTAACTAAAATGATGAATAATTTAAAAAATATTTCAAGGACAGCACAGTGTTAGAAGAGAGTCCTTTTATCTGAACCCGCATTCTCATGCAGAAAATGCTACACTTTGTGAATAATAGCATGACAAAAGCTTCTTTTAACAATTTGTAGTATGTTTCTGGACTGAGGGACATGGGGCACTCTAATCTTTTATTGCTTTGGATTTTGCATCTGTAGCACAAAGGACACGGTCTAAATCCAATATCTCTCTCTCTCTCTCTCGCTCTCGCTCTCTGTGTGTCCTTGCTGTATGGACCCAGCCTGTCAGGCTGGTGCCGGAGCTCATTGAGCTGGAACAGATAAGCTATTTAATGTAAACTGTTGGAAAACAAACAAATTGGCATCAGCTGCTCGGCCCATGGCCTTAATGAACAGATTGCGGGTGGAGCAGAGTGCCGCAGTGCCATGTCTCACTCCTGCTCATGGATAATGTAGCCACACTTAATGTAGCACTTAGCCCAACTGTCTTATACTTTGTTTTCCTTTGAGTCTGGTTACTACGTTCTCTTTTTCTGTAATTTTCTTCTTTCTCATCTCATCTCATTATCTCTAGCCGCTTTATCCTGTTCTACAGGGTCGCAGGCAAGCTGGAGCCTATCCCAGCTGACTACGGGCGAAAGGCGGGGTACACCCTGGACAAGTCGCCAGGTCTCCACAGGGCTGACACATAGACACAACCATTCACACTCACATTCACACCTACGGTCAATTTAGAGTCACCAGTTAACCTAACCTGCATGTCTTTGGACTGTGGGGGAAACCGGAGCACCCGGAGGAAACCCACGCGGACACGGGGAGAACATGCAAACTCCACACAGAAAGGCCCTCGCCGGCCCCGGGGCTCGAACCCGGACCTTCTTGCTGTGAGGCGACAGCGCTAACCACTACACCACCGTGCCGCCCGGAAAATTATTGATTTTTGAGTAAAAACAATAGATGATTTTTCTCACACATGTACTCTACCCTTTCTTGTCTCGAACACTTTCTTTCTCAGTTTAAAATGTCATTGCACACAAAATGATTTCATACTGTTTATCATGCAACATGCTGTCCTGACTCGAGTGGATTTAATAATAATAATAATAATAATAATTATGGAGGAGGAGGAGGTTGAGGAGGAGGTTGTGAATGGTTGTCTGTGTCACACAAATGTCATTGCACACAAAATGATTTCATACTGTTTATCATGCAACATGCTGTCCTGACTCGAGTGGATTTAATAAGAAGAAGAAGAAGAAGAAGAAGAAGAAGAAGAAGAAATATAGCAGCAATTTGCAGGGTCCAAGCACCATTTGAAAAAAGTGTCCCCAGTGGCCGGTTCTTGCCAAGTTACATAGAACGCCTTCTGGTTGGCCCCCTAATAATAATATCCATCCATTATATCCCTCCATCTATTATCTATACCGGTACCACTTATCCATTGCTAGTCACAGGTGAGCTGGAGCCAATCCCAACTGACTTCAGGCGAGAGGCGGGGTTTACCCTGGGCAGGTTGCCAGTCGATCACAGGGCTAATACAGAGAAAGAGAAAGAAAGCTATTCACACTCATATTCACACCTATGGGCAATTTAGAGCAGCCAGTTGTCCTAATATACCGGTACATGCCTTTGGACTGTGGGAGGAAACCGGAGCACCCGGAGGAAACCCACACAGGTACGAGGAGAACATGCAAACTCCATACAGAACCACTGCACCAACGTGCTTCTAAGAAGAAGAAGAAGAAGAAGAAGAAAGGGGCAACATGGTGGCAGAGTGGGTAGAGTTGCCACCTCACAGTTCAGTTCAGCCCTTTGATTGGGTTACTGCCGATGTGGAGTTTAGCATGTTCTCCCTATGTCTGTGTGGGTTTCTTCTAAGTTCTGTGGTTCCTTTCCAGCATCCAAAAACATGCAGGTATGTGATAGGCTCAAGGGCCGCTCTGACCCTGACCAGGATACTGAAGGAAGGAAGGAAGAGGGAGGGAGGGAGGGATCCTTGGCGTCAGATCATTGGAGAGTTTGTCTCCAACTGGAGGTCCTCTGGCTCTCCTCCCGACAGTAAATCTGATCCCCATCCTTTCCGTCTTTGAGTAATTGTGTGTGACTTTTTCTCCACATCCCTGTGGATCCAGTCTGTGAGTTTTGTGTATAAAAGCCTATCTCCCCCACTGGCTTGCTGTCATAGCTCTATCAGCATCTTCAATATGTGGGCTTCAATCACTGCATAGCTCTGTGCCTGCCAGTGTAAACAAACGTGCGCCCAAACACACACACACACACACACACCTGCTTCATTAGAGCCGTTCAGCTTTATCAAAACCTTTTTCTCTGTGTAACTGTGCTGTGAAGTTTATACACGGTAGCAGTCAAAAGTTTAGAGAAACCTAGCCAAACACGTTTTTCCCCTCCATATTTTCTACATTCAAGAACAGTAATGAAAACAGCAAAACATATAGAATTATTCAGTGACCAGAAATGTCTCATCTCATCTCATCTCATCTCATTATCTCTAGCCGCTTTATCCTTCTACAGGGTCGCAGGCAAGCCGGAGCCTATCCCAGCTGACTACGGGCGAAAGGCGGGGTACACCCTGGACAAGTCGCCAGGTCATCACAGGGCTGACACATAGACACAGACAACCATTCACACTCACATTCACACCTACGGTCAATTTAGAGCCACCAGTTAACCTAACCTGCATGTCTTTGGACTGTGGGGGAAACCGGAGCACCCGGAGGAAACCCACACAGACACGGGGAGAACATGCAAACTCCGCACAGAAAGGCCCTCGCCGGCCACGGGGCTCGAACCCGGACCTTCTTGCTGTGAGGCGACAGCGCTAACCACTACACCACCGTGCCGCCCCAACCAGAAATGTGTTAAACAAATCAAAGTGTTGTATTTTAGTTGATTGACAGTGGTTGAAATACTTTTTTCCAGTGTTCTGCAATATTGCAGAATGTCAAAATTTTGTTCTGCAATTTGGAAATATTTTCTGCAAATACACAAGCCTCCATACTACACCCTTCTCAACCTAATAATGCCTATATTTACATCATACATGGATTAAAGTTTTCCGTCGTGTGACGGATTTCCGTCAGCTGAACTCTCCCAAGGCCAAATGTGAGGTCGGTGCTGATCCGAGGAGAATTAAAATGCCGGGTGGTTGGTAGAGATTGGGTTATAACACTGATGTGTTGCAACACCATCAACTATCACCATCAACTATCACCATTTCTGTTTTGTATTAAATTAAATCTTGCCAAAATGACTTAGTTCAACCTTGGACATAATAGAAATAGAGCATGTTAAAAAAAAAAACGAAAAAATAAACCCCGGAAAGCCCGCTCCTCTGCTTCAGCCAGACTTGAAGACCCGACGGTGCAATGCTTACAGACTGTCAGAAGTAATGAGACCTAAATTTATAGCTAACAAATCAGCAGACGCCCCAACAATTATTATTTTCGTTAGGCCAATGTGTAAGGTATGTTAGAACCGTGCCTTATGGCCTACGTTATATCACAATTTAAAGGACGTTTGAGGAGTTGGAGGCTGCGAGCGCAATGATGTTCCGACATGCGCTAAACTTTATTCCCTGAAAATCATACACCAGCGTTCAATGCCCCAAACAGTCAAAATGTCTAGAAGACTACGGTTAAATAATAATCATAGCCTACTAAGTTAAATTACGTCAAAACATCAGTTTCTGGCCTATGAAATGATGGAGGAAAATGAGAACGAACGCAAAGTAGATAGCAGCCAACTTCACGCGATCTTTTAGGGAACTTAACACTCGTGTTGGCCACAATATTTCTCTTAATAAAATCTTGAATTGTTTTTGAAGTTGTATTCAACACAAAGTAAGGTCAAAACCCAATTTTAATTTAAGCGAAGATCCAAACTTTTTTCTATATTGACGTCGAGCATAGAGGAGCATGTCATTCTGCTTTCGGTTTCGGCAGCATGGATGCGCTTTACATGAAAGAAGGCACTGATGTGTCTGCCATCGATAAAGGTGTAAAAAACAAGTGGAGGTGGGCTTGGCTGTACGAAATAGGTGAAAACGGAAAGAAAGCCATTTAGTTCATGGTGCAAAAAACTAAACATTCCAGGCGCTTGCATTTGTGTGGTTTGCCACAAAAAAATAATATACGGAAGCAATGGAAAGAAAGTGCTGTCGCGGCATCAACTGGAAGCCAGCCACAAGGCCAACGTAAGGGGTCTTCAGCACACCTCTTCTTTACCAGGAGCAAGTCTCACCTCAACGGAGGTCAGTCCATCTATGGCTGATCATGTCTGTGCACGGAAAATACGTGTCTGTGCTTTTATCTCAAAAATGAACAATGGTGAAGAATCACTCAACAATAAATTGAATATATTAATCCATTAATTAATTGATAATAAAGTTATCAGTTCTAAGTTAACCATTCTCAGAATTTCATCGAAATCCACCCATAACCCCCCCCCGTAAATTTTCAGTCAAATAAATTTTTTTTTGCTTTAATCCATGCATCATATCTACCGTAGCTTTACAACTCATAGCATGACTGTAATTCTTTATTCTCTCACTCTATTTTTAATTACAGTCTTTACAGATCCTTCTCTGCAGCAAAGTTATCATTCCATGATCCCTCCACAGGTCTTTCATCCCCTTCGCCCTGACACTACGGGCTACTACAACTTGAAGTATACCAACTAATTCATAAATGTACTAGTTATCACGGGCAGCACGGTGGTGTAGTGGTTAGCGCTGTCGCCTCACAGCAGGAAGGTCCGGGTTCGAGCCCCGTGGCCGGCGAGGGCCTTTCTGTGCGGAGTTTGCATGTTCTCCCCGTGTCCGTGTGGGTTTCCTCCGGGTGCTCCGGTTTCCCCCACAGTCCAAAGACATGCAGGTTAGGTTAACTGGTGGCTCTAAATTGACCGTAGGTGTGAATGTGAGTGTGAATGGTTGTCTGTGTCTATGTGTCGGCCCTGTGATGACCTGGCGACTTGTCCAGGGTGTACCCCGCCTTTCGCCCGTAGTCAGCTGGGATAGGCTCCAGCTTGCCCGCGACCCTGTAGAACAGGATAAAGCGGCTACAGATAATGAGATGAGATGAGACTAGTTATCACACCCACACATTATCCTTCCACACAACATACTAATAAAGGGATCACCACAATAAAAAATAGAACACAACTGTTCTTCAAGAAACAAAACATTCATTTTCATGTTACACGTCATGTTACGTTTTGTCAAGATTAAGTTTCTAGCTTGAACAATAGATTTTTACCCAGAATGTACTTCATTCACAATGTTTGCATCTGCAACCTGTAGTTTTAAATTGAAAGCAAGGTTTCAATTCTACACTCTGTTACATCTTACGATGATGCAAAGAATTGATGCCGTTAAGGAATAAAACCCAACTGGCAAATGGAAAGACGTTAGGGTTCATGGTGTTCGCCTGGCTTCTAAAGTGCAAGGTCATGAACTGAACGGAGAACTACTGCAGGGGCTTCACTGCTCTAAACTAACAACAGAGAACTGGGTACAAACTAATCATGGCAGAACTGAGAGCTACAGAACTACTGAGAGCTACAGAACTGAACCTATGAGCTTTGTCTTACAGGGCAACTGTTTTACTTTGTGCTAGTCTGCACCACAGGCAAGACAGCACTAGTAAAAACAATAGAACATGTACACAAAACATGTATTAGTGTAGCTTGGTATGAGAAAAAATATTCAAAAGTATCTATGAATAAAGGTAAAATACTGTTGCTGTCTTCAAAAGGGATATAATATTAGTATAATTTTGCATGATTCAACAATACAATCTATACAAACCTATACAATTTACCAATATACACTACTGTTCAAAAGTTTGGGGTCACCCAGACCATTTTGTGTTTTCCATGAAAAGTCACACTTTTATTTACCACCGTAAGTTGTAAAATGAATAGAAAATATAGTCAAGGCATTTTTCTGGCCATTTTGAGCATTTAATCGACCCCACAAATGTGATGCTCCAGAAACTCAATCTGCTCAAAGGAAGGTCAGTTTTATAGCTTCTCTAAAGAGCTCAACTGTTTTCAGCTGTGCTAACATGATTGTACAAGGGTTTTCTAATCATCCATTAGCCTTCTGAGGCAATGAGCAAACACATTGTACCATTAGAACACTGGAGTGAGAGTTGCTGGAAATGGGCCTCTATACACCTATGGAGATATTGCACCAAAAACCAGACATTTGCAGCTAGAATAGTCATTTAGCACATTAGCAATGTATAGAGTGCATTTCTGATTAGTTTAAAGTGATCTTCATTGAAAAGAACAGTGCTTTTCTTTCAAAAATAAGGACATTTCAAAGTGACCCCAAACTTTTGAACGGTAGTGTATATGTATGCAAGATAAGAACTAGTCAGAGTCTTCGCTTTCGCTTTTTGTTGTCCCCCTCGCGGACGCGCGATTTGTCGCTGTTGTTGTTGGAGTCACGCTGGCTGCCGGTGTCACGGTCTGACCGTGCATCTCCCAGAATTCAATGCGGCACAACAAACATGGCTCCCAAGAAGAGGATTGTTTCTTCGGGGCAAGAGTCCAACAAAAACGCCAAGAAAACAAAGACGATTTTGTCGCATCTCGGCAAAACCGGTGTCACGGTCTGAATTTACCACCAGTCTGAATTTACCAGGTAAATTTATACTGTAGCAGCCACGGTCTAACCTTACCACAGTATAAATTTACCAACTTGGTATAATTGGGCCTAGTCTGAATTTACCAGCCTAATATGAGATTTATGTTCATACTTGAATTATTTACACTTTATCTTGATGAATATTGATTTGTTTAAGTAAGACTCCTCATGATTATAATAATATAGTTATTCTCTCAAATTTACCAACCTGGTATAATTAGACTCCTGTCATTGGACCTAGTCAGAATTTACCAGCCCAATATGATAGGAGATTTACATTCATACTTGATCCACAAATAAATTATTTTCACTTTATCTTGATGAATGAATGAATGAATGAATGAATGAATGACCCGTGTTTTAGTTCCAGTTTATGCACTAAGTAGGCTGATCAGGACCAGCCAGCAGCCAGGAATGATGAACTTTGTTTCCTCATCCATATTCAACAGCTTGTCTACTGATAATTAAATCTCACAATTGTAGTCACAATTCGTGTTCTATTAGTCCGCAAATGTGTTGAAATGCTCGGTACAAAATCGCAGGAAGAAATGGTAAATTTAGACTTCCCGGAAGTTGACCGGGGGAAAAAATTGGTCTGCGCATGCGCATGGTAAATTTATACCAGCGCACGATCAGACCGTGACAGCGGAAACTGCCGAACACTGCCGAGGTAGTTGTCGGCTCCTCCCATTACGTAAATATTGCTCAACTTTGACCTGGAAAACAGCGTCAGGTTCACACGGCGCAGGTTTCAGTTTATTTACAGCGCCGCGAGTTTGCTAAATTGAGAACCATTGAATCCCGAGCCTGATTTTTTCCTTCTGCAAAATTGCAGGTAGTTTAATTTTTCTTCTGCAACCTTGAAAATCATTCTGCAAAACGCAGACTGCAGACAGGTATTTCAAACACTGATTGAGATTCACCATGAGGATGGCTTTGCATCATGAAGTGCTGCTTTGCTGAAAGACATTCTCATTATGAGCATTTCTTCTCCAGCCCCAAATCAGAAAAAGTCTGGACGGTGTGGAAAATGCAAAGAAGAAAAGATAGCAGTGATTTGTAAATGTACTTTGACTTGTATTTGATTGTGGACAGCATGAACCCAAGATATTTCATGTTTGATCTGGGCAATTTCATTTAATTTGTTAATATACATCCGTTCCTGCGTTTCAGACCTGCAACACATTCCAAAAAAAGTTGGAATGGGGGGCAATTTAGGGCTAGTAACGAGTTAAAACAATTAAACAATGATGTGGTTGGTGATTGTAATCATGATTTGATACAGAATCAGTATCCAGGAAAGGACTAGACTTTGAGGAGCAAAGATGGGCCGAGGATCTCCAGTTTGTCAACAAAGGTGTAAATGAATTATTAGAATGTTTAAAAACAATGTTCCTCAAAGAAAAATATGAAGAGATTTGGACATTTCACCCTCTATGGTGCATAATATCATTAAACGATTCAAGAAATCTGGAGGAATTTCAGTGTGCAAAGGGCAAGGGCACAAGCCTAAGCTGAACACTCATGATCTCCGATCCCTCAGACGGCACTGCATCAAGAACCATCATTCACCTATAGCTGATGGGTTCGGGATTACTTTGGCAAACCTTTGGCAAACACCACGATATGGAGTTACATCCAAAAATGCCAGTTAAAACTTTTACTGTGCAAAAAGGAAGACCTATGTGAATTGTGTCCAGGAGTGCCGTCAACTTCTCTGGGCTCAGAGCAGGGCTTTACATTAGCACCCGCCCACCCGCCAAATGCAGGTAAAATTCGGCTTTGGCGGGTAATAACTTTAGTCTCACTAGCCACTTTGGCGGGTGGTTTATTCTGTGGTATGACAATATATTTTAATTGTAGTTTTCTCTGAAGGCATCTGATATAATAAACACATTGCAATGTAATATTACGCGCCTACAACTCCCATGAGCACCTGCATAAACATTCTGACAACATGTTAGAATTGTCTAGAACGTTCGTTAACGTCTCAGATAAAATCAATGATATGGTAACCTGCGGTTAATGAACGAAGCAACAAAGTTGCTGACGACTGACAAGCGCACTATGTGGCGGCATACAGCTGGAGTTTCAAACCCTGCTGCTCAGGAAAAAAGGGGCAGAGATGATCAGGGCCGGAGCAGCATTTTAAAATCACCGAGGTCCGTGATTTGCAAAGCGCGTGCTGAAAAATGTTCGCCATATTTAAATGAGAGGGGTGAATTACACATCACACAAGAGATCTCATCATCTCTAGCCGCTTTATCCTGTTCTACAGGGTCGCAGGCAAGCTGGAGCCTATCCCAGCTGACTACAGGTGAAAGGCGGGGTACACCCTGGACAAGTCGCCAGGTCATCACAGGGCTGACACAGACAACCATTCACACTCACATTCACACCTACGCTCAATTTAGAGTCACCAGTTAACCTAACCTGCATGTCTTTGGACTGTGGGGGAAACCGGAGCACCCGGAGGAAACCCACGCGGACACGGGGAAAACATGCAAACTCCGCACAGAAAGGCCCTCGCCGGCCACAGGGCTCGAACCCAGACCTTCTTGCTATGAGGCGACAGCGCTAACCACTACACCACCGTGCTGCCCGGATTTCTAAACAAATGTCAAACATAAATCTTTAGATTAAAATGTCTTTGTCATTTCACATACTGTGACACATCTGATTCATCTCTTGAATGAGGTTCTGTCAAATGCCCAGTATGTTTCTGGAGTTGCTATAGCGACTGTGCAGGCTTGCATACCGTACATTGTATGGTGAGGGGAAAATTGTGATGGTTAATTAGCTTCTGAATGTATTCAGTTTTTAAATGAGAGATTTTCAATGAGACAGAACACTTCTATTGTTGTTCCAAGGACACACTCTCTTCCCCTCACCTGTCTTCATGCTATTTTTTGTATGTTTTTATTGCAGATTTTTGGTATGGCTTGAGGAGCACTGAATGATTAAAAAATTACATTTATAAATGTGACCTGGTTTGGTTGGGAAATTGGATTTCATGTGTGGGTTGGGTTTTTGTTTTTTTTTTAACCTCCGCCAAGGAGGTTATGCTTTCAGTGTGGTTTGTTTGTCTGACTGGAAACAGGATTGCGCAAAACCTACTGAACTGATTCCCATGAAACTTGGTGGAAAGGTGTAGCATGAGCCAAGGAAGAAATAATTACATTTTGAAGCAGATCTGAATCACAAGTCACTTTCACTAATGTTGCGAGATACAGCATTCGGCCTTGGCAGAAGTCTTCGCTCTACGAGTTTCCTTCTACACTTAAAAAATAAAAATCTTAGGAAGTTTATTTGTCTATTTTCAAGTCAAAACATCTAGCCACCCTTATTATAAGACATAATTGCCCAACAAGCAAAACCTCATTTAGCTAGAAAGGCTAGTTTTTAGACAGTCCATCTTGAAAATCTTGTATAGACAAAATGTCTTGAAAAAGTCTTATTTGGAGCACCTTTGAAAATAAAACAAGGTTTTTTTAAGGCAAGGCAAGGCAAGTTTATTTATATAGCACATTTCATACACAATGGCAGTTCAATGTGCTTTACAGAAGTAAAAACAAAAACAGTAAACAATAGAGAAATAAAATTACATAAAATAATTTTATTTTTATTCTAAAACAATTAATTAAAAGAATTAAAAGAATTAAAAGGAAATAATAAGAATTAAACAATAGTAGAAATAAAATAATAAAATGAAGTAGAAGTTCAAATAGGAGGAGAAAAAAAAGAAACCAGCAGAATAGAATAAAGAATAAAATAGAATAAAGTTAAAATTAACGTAAATTTAAAACATGCAGAGAAAGTAAAGATTATAAAAAATGTAAAGAAGACAATATTAATTATTTAACAGAAAGCATCTGAAAACAGCTTGGTCTTTAACCTAGATTTGAAACTGCCAACAGAAGGAGCATTTTTAATGTCCTCTGGCAGTTGGTTCCATAGCTGTACTGCATAGTAGCTAAAAGCTGCTTCACCATACTTTTAAAACAAGTAAGTACATTTTGGACATTTGTCAAATGCGGTTCATCTTGTTTCAAGAAAAAAAAACAAAGTATGCTTGTTTTGGGAATAAATGAACTTTACTGAAATCTTTGAATCTTTCATTACAATTCAACTCCACCTTACAGATCCTAAGTTTACTGCGACTGTTTTCTCAGTCATTCAGAGTGAGCTCCTTCTAGATGCTGTACAGACTCTAGACCAGACAAGTGCCTTCAAAAAGGCTATGAGTGAGTGGAGGGCGTTTTAGTGAGGGCTTTTTGGAATGCTGTGAGTTAAGTTCAGTGTTTGTTTTTGTGCCTGATCTTGTAAACCCCTCGTACACATGAAGTCAGTGCCCCCAAAATGCACTGTTGCTTTGGCGTTGTGTAAGCACTGTAAGTCAAAATGCGTAGACTTTTTTTTTTTGGTGCCTGGGGTCCTGGGGAAGTGGAATCTTAAGAGATGTTTTAATGTTTGAATGTTGAAATGGGAAAAAAATTAAACTTGTCGCAATGCTACACGTGTCGTCAACTTGATTCGAGATAGTCTCTGGTCTCATATCTCGAGTATTTTACTAATTACAGGTCACAAAAGGAGAATCTTTTAAGCTAGCAATGCTTAGTTGTAGAATTTAACAATCCTAATATTAGTATATTTATCTTAAATTCAGTTTTTACTGCTAAGACTTTGTCATGAATTTAAGTGAAACACCCTTAAAATGAAATAAATAAAAATGACTTGAATGGCTAAATGTAAGAAGTACGATCTTGTTATAAGAACTATTTGGATTATTTTGAGTTAATCAGATCTCGCATAATAAGTTCCCGAATCTTATTTTGGAATTATTTCGTCTAAAAACAGGTTAGATTTTTCATCTTACTTTAAGAAATCTTACCAAGTCAAATTTGACTAGTTCCACTGGCAGATTTTTTTCACCTGATTCAAGCAAATATGCTTTGTTTTAATCTTTTACTTCTTATTTTTGAAAGACCATTTTTTGCAGTGTACTTTGTTTTGTTTGCATTTAAGATTATCTATGTACCACCATATCCAAAAGTTTTAATAAGTAGTGTGTACATTTATTTTACGATATGCTTTATACTGATGTTTTGAAATACAGACATCGTGTGAGGAGTATATAGGCAATGGAGAACATTATCTTTACGAGTCTAATGAAAACACCTCCCTGACTATGTGTGTGTTTGCACTCTAGAACTCAAGTGCTGACCACCGTGTGCGTCTGGATCTGGGTCTGTGGGATAAGTTCAGTGAGCTAGCCACCAAGTGCATTATCAAAATCGTGGAGTTTGCCAAAAGGGTGCCGGGCTTCACTGGACTCACTATCGCTGACCAGATCACTCTGCTCAAAGCCGCCTGCCTGGACATACTGGTGAGTGTGTCTCCATGTGTCTCTGTCTGTATGTGGAGTAAATTCACCAATATTTATACTCTGTTATTCAGTGCAACAGTTACTGTATATATGTGAGCTTGTGAGCTTATATATGCAGAAGCAGGCAGCTCACACTTTTCTTCGAGTGTGTCAAGCTGTCCTGAGCAGCAGGCGAACATATTTAAAATATGCAGTTGCCTGGCTTCTCATGCTTTGCAGGAAGCATGTGTAGCACGCTCCTCAGTTGGTATCGGTCTTATAACAAGGAAGAACTGGCTGCTGGATGACCAAATTAGAGAGCTAATGGGGGGGAAAACTTATAGCCTAATTGCTGTTGTATAAAAGAACTAAAATACTTCTGGGCATATTGTTACAGGAGAAACTCAGCATTGGAGTGATAATAGTAACTCACACTACCATATCATATTTTATTCCATATATGAGTTTTGACGGGTGACACGGTGGTGTAGTGGTTAGTGCTGTCGCCTCACAGCAAGAAGGTCTGGGTTCGAGCCCTGTGGCCAGCGAGGGCCTTTCTGTGCGGGGTTTGCATGTTGTCCGCGTGGGTTTCCTCCGGGTGCTCCGGTTTCCCCCACAGTCCAAAGACATGCAGGTTAGGTTAACTGGTGACTCTAAATTGAGCGTAGGTGTGAATGGTTGTCTGTGTCTATGTGTCAGCCCTGTGATGACCTGGCGACTTGTCCAGGGTGTACCCCGCCTTTCGCCCGTAGTCAGCTGGGATAGGCTCCAGCTTGCCTGCGACCCTGTAGAACAGGATAAAGCGGCTAGAGATAATGAGATGAGATGAGTTGAGTTTTGACCAGGGATTCATGAACCTCTAGAGGTTCGAGGTGCCATTAAAGGGGTTATGGAAATGTCAAATGAATTAAAAGATTAAATTAATTAAAACAATTAAGGGTTTTTTTTGTAACCGTACGAGTAAAAAGTGACTGAATAGGACATAGGATATGCACATAGGACATAGGACATGGGTCATGTCCTATGTGTTAAAGTGCATATCACGGGTAAATTCAGGAGCAAGATCAATGTAATTCTCCGATTTTATATTAAACTTTGGTCAAATATCTGTAACATTCTGCATTCTCTGCAATTTTTTTACCTTGCGCAATACCAGAAAAATTCAGTTGAAATCAAGCCATTTGAGGCGAATTGGTCCGCCTCTGAAAAAACTTGGCATTTGGATTTCCCGGGAAACACTGATTTTCGTGACGTTGCGTGCGGGACGCCTCCCTCTGAATCCTACGTCAGCGCTGGTTTGTTTATGAGAAAACGACCTGGTGGTTTTCTGCAAATTTCTTCAATGTTATCGCGTAATTATTAAAATGGTTAACAGATGTATCGTAGGAGGGTGTAGCAACACCAATCTTGATGGGATTAGTACTCATCGTTTTCCAAAAGACCGGACAATGAGAGAGAAATGGGAGCGCTTGGTCTACACAGGCTGTGCACTGAAACCGTGCAAAGCTCGCGCAGCCTGCTGGCGCTTCCGCAGGTAACGTCACGAATCTGGCTCCAGACTCCCTTGGGATTTTTCCAGACATGTTTTGTTATTTTATTTTTTTCTGCTGTAGACAGATGGCCTTGTGCAAAATTACCCTTCTGGATGAGTGTGTAAAGGGACATTCTTTCATATAAAAAAAGCACGAAATTGGTCCAGAATATGCACTTTAAGTCAGTGTCAGATTCGGCCATGGACTCCGTTTCCCAGAATCCGCCACAGTATCACAACATGACCGATCCAGACTCCATGTCTTATCACATTCACACTCACCTGATTACTGATTCCACACACCTGGACTCACACACATAAATAGCCCGGACTGAAACATGCCCTTTAAAAAATCTTGGTCTACGTTTACTCATGGGGATGGCAAGCTTTTTAATTTTATGTGCATGGTTTATGTTGGGTTTTTTGTTTTTTTAGTTCTGGAGTTGATTTTTTTGCAATTTGCTGATTGCTTGACCCAAGCCTGTTTTTATCACTGAAACTTCCTTTTGTTTTTAATTCATTTACTCTTGCAATCGAGTTAACCTGCACGTGCAACCATCTCTGCCACCTGATTCTATAATAATACACTGGAAAAAAGTTAAATATCTTGAATATAGTTGAAACGATTTAGTATTTCCTGTTAGAAGAATACTAACTCTGAGATTATTAAACCTAGCTCTAGATTGTAACCAACTTATTTCAAGATGTCTTGTCTAGTAAAATTATCTGTCCATGCAGCAGGATAATTTCACTAGTGTTAAGTAATTTTCTCCTCAAATTCAGTTTTCAGTTTTTTGCAGTGTAGCTCTGAGTATATGAGAGGCAAATGTAAATGACAGTATTAGCTACCTACCTAACTAACTAAATAACTAACCAACTAATTCATTATTTGTGTCTTAAACAAAATCTTCATTTTTATAACTGCTTAAGAGCTCTTCAAATTCAAATGCATTTTGTAAGTACAGCAAAGAGTTTTTCAAATTTGGATTTACATGCCCAGATATTGACAAGGCCAAACCCCTCCCTAAGTGTGTGATATTTTTTAATCAGCTTTCTGGGAAAAAAAAAAAAAGATGACACCAGCTTTCTTAAATGCATATTTGAAGAAAAAAAACCATGAAACCCGGGCCACAGAACTCGTCAAATGTTTCAAGGTCAAGTTGAATTGCTTAAAACAGCAGGAAATTAGATTTTGAAAAAAGTTTTCATCAAGCAAATGTCTCATCTCATTATCTCTAGCCGCTTTATCCTGTTCTACAGGGTCGCTGG